>NC_142930.1:69807979-69887979 GCF_046866305.1 Octopus bimaculoides
TCTATCAAATCCACTCACAAGGTCTGGGACTATAGTAGAAGACTTACCCAAGGTGCCACACTGTGAGACTGAACTCAAGACCACATGGCTGGAGAGAAGCACCTAGTAAACTTTTATAAAATTAACAACATAAATTAAGACCAAAACATGTCTGTAGTTGTCACGTATATTAGTGTCATCTGCAAAAATATCATAATACATTTGATATTTCAGGAAAATCATCATCATCATTTTAACATCCACTTTTCCATGCTTCCATAACTCAGATGGGATTCATCAAGGCAGATTTTCTATGGCTAAATGTCCTTCCAACTCTCACCAACTCTCACCTGTTTCTAAGCAAAGTATTCTTCCCCCATAACCAGACATGTTTTCATGGAAGACTGAAAATGAGGGACACTACTTGCATAATGATGATGCTCATTTTATATTTATTGCATAATGTCAAAACAAAGGGACACAAAATCACATATACATATACAAGGAGGTGCTGAAAAGTTCCTGGTTTAATCTATCTATCTATATATAAAGATGAGAATGTGTGCGTGTGTATCTGTGTGAATCCCTAAAACTCAAGAACTACACAACCAATTTCATTCAAATTTTACACATCTTAGTTAGGGTCCATGTAGTGTCATGGGCCAAAAAAATGTTCAACTTCTTGCCTAATGTGAGCCCAGAGCAATCTCTTATCTCTTCCACTATTTCAGTATTACGTGTCCAAGACCTCTGGAGGTATGCTGTGACTGCGAAGACCCCAGCAAATAAAGTGAGTTCAAAGCTGTAACTACACTAGTGTCACATAAACAGCCCCAGCCCACTCAAAAGTACCTTGGATCATGGGGTGACATGCTGTGCTTAAGGAGACCTATTGAGTCAAGTACATCAAATGTGCCGGTGGTATGTAAAAAGCACCATCCGAACGTGGCCGATGCCAGCGCTACCTTGACTGGCTTCCATGCCAGTGATACGTAAAAAGCACCAACCGATCGTGGTTGTTGCCAGCCTTCTCTGTGGCCCCTGTGCCGGTGGCATGTAAAAAGCACCCACTATACTCTCAGAGTGGTTGGTGTTAGAAACACTGCCAGATCAGACTGGAGCCTGGTGCAGCCTCCTGGCTTCCCAGACCCCAGTCGAACAGTCCAACCCATGCCAGCATGGAAAACGGACGTTAAACGATGATGATGGTGATGATGAGATATTAGACACAACTGAAGTAATATTTCTAAAATTTCAACTTCTTAGAAGTTAGTAAGATCACCTAATGGGGGCTTAAGTCTTACAATTTAGTCATTTATCCTAAGCCAAGACGAATACAATTGTACTCTTGGAAGCTGTAGAGTCACCCAAGCATCAAGATGAGCGTTATTTATAATTCAATAGTACAACATTGTAAGAGTTTGCTTTGAGATATACTTACATTGTGATTTCTGCAATGTGGTGCATAAATTGTCAAGTAAATGAGAGGCA
This sequence comes from Octopus bimaculoides, assembly GCF_046866305.1. Classification (NCBI taxonomy): domain Eukaryota; kingdom Metazoa; phylum Mollusca; class Cephalopoda; order Octopoda; family Octopodidae; genus Octopus; species Octopus bimaculoides. Next base: position 69,809,450 of record NC_142930.1, read on the forward strand.
TCTTTGCCTCCACTGATTCAGTTGCAAAGTATTGAGTAAAGTTATTTGATTGCAGACCTCCTTTCAGTCTTTTTATTATCAATGGGTAAGAGATAGTCCCTAGATGGTAACATTGATTTCAAGGCCTTCCCAGATAAGTGACTGGTTATTCAAAGAGATTTATAGATTGTAAATTTATTCTGTCCAGTTACCTATCGGCATAGTAACCATTGGCAAACTCCAGAGGTGACACGTTCACTTCACCTTAGCCCTCACATCACACAGTTGTTAAAGTTTATTTCAGTTGGGTCATGCTCTTCCAATCGCTATAGATCTGTAATGCATCTTACAACTGTGCCCATCACCTGTATGGTGAGGAATCCTAGATTGGGGAGTGGTAACAACTAGGGTAGGGTAGCTGACTGCTTAGTGTGATCATTTGTCTCTTGGTTTACTGAGATTTTCTCTCTTTTACAAACTCAGTGAACATTCATATATTTCCAATTTCAAAGAAATTTGAGCTATAGATATAAGACCCAAGTTAAAAAAGATTCCCAACAATTCAACTTCTCTGGTTGACTTTAAGACGCCCCCCCCCCCGCACACAATAGGGGCCTTAGCTTCCATATTTTAGAGCTCCATGTGCTCCATTTCTCAGGAGCAAAAACCTTTCAATAGGTTTCATAAGATTTCGATTTTGGAATCTGGGCATAAAGATGAGTAGTATGGGATAAATATGTCATGATTAGAATTTTTGTTAGGGTGCGTAAAGAAGGAAAGAACCCTCATTAAAATTCTTAATCTGCAATTTTGATGAAATTCAAATCATAGCTATTCCAGTTCATTAGAGAAAATATAACAGAAAAGTCTAATTCTTCAATTCCATGTGACATGGGCAAAGCTGGGTATCTCTGCTAGTTTAATGTAAAAGGTCTGGTTGGAAGTCCAACTTTCCGAGTTCTTTTACAGGGCTTAGAAAAACTGAAGGACTGCTGCAATAAGTGTGTGACTCTGAAAGAGGAATATGTTAAATAAAATCATAATTAACTGATCCTCCTGTATTTTCTTTTATCCAAAGTCATGAACTTTTCAGTATCCCTTCGTAACTATACGTGTACATACATATATGGACATGATGGACTTGTTTCAGTTTTTGTCTACTAAATTTACTGACAAGGTTTTGGTTGGCCTAGGACAATAGTAGAAGATATTTGTCTAAGGCAATGTTTCCCAAACTTTTCACGTCAAATTGCAATATTGCCCATTTATTGGCCAAAAATTGCTCCATTGCCCACCTGTGTAAAAAACACCCCTGATACAACCATCCCCCTAACACTAAATCCTCTTGGAGAACCCCACCACCTGTATCATTTGACACATACACTATATTGTAGACTCATTGCCTGGTTAGTGCTGTTTGGACTAAATATGTGGTTGTTTACAAATCTCTTATTGTGGGTTTAGTTTTGCTGTTAGTGAGAATAATTTTTCTAATGTTAAGCTTATATTATGCAGACAGATTAACTTTGGTAAACTTGCACTTTCTTTTACACTGATTTTTATTTTCCCCAAATGAACCATTGATCAGAACTACTGATGCAAAAACAATTAATGATTGTATTATAAAGGAAAAGAATACAACTTTTTAATGAGAACCATGTGTCTGGTGCGATGCAGCTAGTGCAGGTACATACAGTTTCGAACTTGTCAACTTTAGCCACAAATCTCTTTGTTGTGTCACATCTAATTCAATTCTTTTATGGGAAAGTAAAGTTCCAACATCACTAAAACCAGATTTAACCAGGTACGAGGTAGGGAACTAGATTCAACCAGGTACAAGGTAGGAAAGTAATTTCAGATGTTTCCACAGATTGGGGTAGGAATTCAATATACTTTGATGCTACCACAAACCTTTGCCATTACAGTGATATCACATTGTGGCGTCATTGTCATTTCGTAATTCTATCAATTCCTCCTGAATGTCATCTGCACAATCGACTGCATCAACTTCAAATGGATTGCTATACCAATTTGGAATATTCAGTGCAATAACATCTTGAAATCACTCCATCATTCCATCGTGCAATGTAAATAGTTGCGACATGTAGTTAAATCCTCATCAACCAATTCATCTTTCAAAGAGTCAAGTTGTGGAAATTGATAGAATTGATATTTTGAAATGTTAGTCTCATACAGCACCAATTTTGAAATGAAGGTAGTGGTAAATGATTTACAATAACATATTCAAATAATTTAATTTTGTGAATATATCACAAGGAAAAAAGATATTGCACCTTGCAACCAACAATGAAGTAGATAGTGGAGTATATTCATAGAAAGATATGATTATATGAAACAGTTCAACAAAGCGTAAAAGACAGTTTCCTTTTGACAGCCACCATACTTTGGTATGGTATAAGAATTTAGTATAGTCCTCATCATTTCTCAGAAAAATCCGATCAGGTAAGAGTCTGGACTTCAATTTGTTCACAATCTTGATAACTAGCTGTAGTGCATCATTCAATGTACCATTCATATTGTTTGCCATTAAATGCTGTTGATGTGCCAAGCAATGAACAGTTAGTATCTGATGGGAAATTTCACACTTTAGGAGAGATGAAAAACCTCTGTATCTTCCTATCATTGAAGGGGCCCCATCTGATGCACAAGCAAGAATATTACTGAGTGGGATATTATATTCAAAAAGGAAAGACTTGAGAGTGTGAAAAATAGTTGCACCTTTTGAATCAAGTAGCAATTTCTCTGTGAACAGCATTTCCTCAGAAGGTTGAAGGTCTTCACTGAAATGCTGAACATATACCATCATCAAACATTGATTGTCCACAACAGTTGACTCATCCACTTGTATAGAAAATTCAGAATGCTGGAGAATATTAATAAGCTGATGTTTGACATCGTTGGCCATTTCAGCAATGTGTCGAAAAAATCGTGTTATTACGAAGTGGGATCTTCTTCATAATGTTATCGAGTTTTGGTGCATAATAGTTGACAAAACCTCTTTGATAACCAGGTGAAGTAATGTTTCTGCAATTGTGTGAGACTTCCCAGACTTAGCAACAAACAATGTGATGTTGTACGGTGCATTCAACCCATCATTCTCCTGCTTACTTGTTTCCTGGAGTAGTGTGTTGATTGTTTGTGTTTGCTTTTTGAAAGAGGTGCTCAGTTACAAAAAGTATAACAATGGCTTGTCCTTCTTGTCAGAATGCTTTGCATCAAAGTGATACCTCGAGCGTGAAGGTTTCATTGCTTCATTGGTCAATGTTTGATGGCAAAGAAGGCACATTGGTAACTGACAGTTCTGAGGAGAGGGAATAAATCCAAATGATAAATAATCACTACTGTACTGTTGACAAATTTTCTTGACTGGGGGCATCAGTAAAGTGAAAATGTGAAAACAGATCTCTACAGATGGGGTCAGAAAAGCAGTATGATATTCCTAAAGAAAAGTCGATAGAGCAGAGTCAGATAACATGTCTTTACTGGAGCAAATATGGATCTAGTTCATTTGGCTGCAAGCATTTCAAAGATTAAAGTGTATCAAAATTTTTTTAATTTGGCACATTAATATACCTTTCCAAGCTAAATTGCTCGAGTTATTCAACTTTTTCCAGAAAAATGTTTTTAATAAGTTATAGAGGTTTAAAGCTTGATCATTTTCACCCAGTCAAGAAACACAGTTTCAAAGCTGTCAGTTTGTGCATGACTGCACATTTTGTCAACATCCTGCACATTTTGTCAACTTGTGTTTTGATACGAAACTGTAGAAATATGCACGACATATAACCCCCTCATAACTTTTTCATTTGTCTGAGTTTTCAGAAAATTTTTGCAAATTTGTATTCTACATGTGGGACTTCATACAATTATGCAAAGAAAAAAAATTTGGTGGAGCATGATTTAAGGCCTGGGCCTATTTGGCTGGCATTTTTAGCAAATATGACAACCATCTCAATGACTGTGCGACAAAAATATTCAGTTAATAAACAAATCTACTTTTATAATACAAAGGGATGTCTCATGTAAGTAGTCAAATTGATAAAAGTGCATCCTTATTCTAGGCATGCCTAGATATAAGTAAATGCAGACTTAATTTCTAAAAATGTTTACATCACCCACCAAAATCTCAAATCACCCACAATTTTCTAGAAAGTCAACCATCACCCACAGGTGGGTGATATCACCCACATTGGGAAGCTATGGTCTAAGGAGCCATGCAGTAGGACTGAACCTAAAATGGTAAATTTCGATACTTTCACCTGCCGGATTTTCACTAAGAAAAAAATAACTCAGATTTTTTACATAGAATCAAGTATCCTAACCCTAACCTCCTATCCCGGAATCATTGGAATTTTTTTTTTCCATTGAATGAATTATGGTGATCTCCTAATATACCACAAAACCCTTTTTTTGGTCTGGAAAACGGGGTGGAACCCTCGGAAATTTCACCCCACCCATTTTCAAATATTTTTTGCTATTTCTTTCTTTACCCATGATTTTAGATAACATTTTGCAGAAATATGTTTTTGAGAGAGTGTGGATTACATTAGACTGAAAATTCAAACAAGTTTGAAAAGAATAAGTGAAAATGCAGAGGTTATATAAGTTAGTAACAAAATCTGTGGAGAGATAAAGAATGATAAAGAATGATGCAAAATTAATCTAAAAAATATGTTAGAGTTTGTGTATGTGTGTGAAACAAGTAAAAGTATAATAATCTCAGATTGCAGAATAGATTTTAAAAACTAATCCACTTTCCCTTTGCTATTTTTGGTGCCAAAATCAGGTAACTGATGCGTTTTATTTTTGTGTGGGAAGAGAGAGAGAGAGAGAGCGAGAGAGAGTGAGTGAGTGAGTGAGTGACGAAGCTTACCTAAACGTTCAATGGTATAGCAATATATTATATTTTATATATTGTCATCATCATCGTTTAACATCTACTTTCCATGCTAGCATGGGCTGGACGGTTTGATTGAGGACTGGCAAACCAGGAGGCTACACCAGTCTCCAATCTGTTCTGGCAAGATTTCTACAGCTGGATGCCCTTCCTAATGCCTATTACTCTGAGAGTGTAGTGGGTGCTTTTTAAGTGCAACTGGCACTTGGGCCAGTCAGGTGGCACTGGCATCGACCACGCTCAAATGGTGCTTTTTACATGCTACTGGCACTGACATCAGCCACATATTATGTATGCCAGTGCAAGCAGCCTGTAAAAAGCATCATTCTATGGTCGATGCCAGTGCCACCTGACTGGTCCCCATGCTGGTGGCACTTAAAAAGCACCCACTACACTCTCAGACTGGTTGGCATTAGGAAAGGCATCCAGCTGTAGAAACCTTGCCAGAACAAATTGTAGCCTAGTGCAGCGTCCTGACTTGCCAGTCCTCAGTCAAACTGTCCAACCCATGTCAACATGGAAAGCAGACATTAAATGATGATGATGATGATGATATGTATAGTATAATATATTGCTATACCATTGAATGTTTAGATAAACTTCATCACTCACTCACTCACTCTCTCTCTCTCCACACACAAAAATGAAATGCATTAGGTACCCGATTTTGGCACCCAAAAATAGCAAAGAGAAAGTGGATTAGTTTTTCAAATCTATTCTGCAATCTTGGATTATTATATATATTATATCCAGTGGTTTCAAGAGGTATGAAAAAGATATTTTGCTTAAATATTATACTTTTACTTGTTTCATACACATACACAAATTCTAACGTATTTTTTAGATGAATTTTGTATCATTCTTTATCTCTCCGCAGAATTCATTACCACTAACTTCTTTAACTTCTGCATTTTCACTTATTCTTTTCAAACTTGTTTGAATTTTCAATCTAATGTAATCCACAATTTCTGTCAAAGTTAGCATGTTATGCTTCTAAGATGGCAAGAATAGTATTAGTAAGTGATCATCATCATTTAGCATCCATTTTCCATGTTGGCATGGATTAGATGGTTTGACTGGAACTGGTAAACCAGAGAGTTGCACCAGACTTAAGTCTGTTTTGGTTTGATTTCTATGGCTGGATGCCTTTTCTAGTGCCAACCACTTCACAGAGTGTACTAGGTGCTTTTAAGTGTTACCAGCATGAGTGCCCTTTACATGTTACTGGCACGGGTGCCTTTTACATGTCACTAGTACTGGCCATGACTATTATTTCACTTAGCCTGATGTGTCTTCTCAAACTCAGCAAATCACCAAAAGTCTTGGTCACTTGTCATTGCCTCTATGCTACTCAACATCATGTGTTATATAATTACATGAAGACACATTTTAAAATGTCAGTATTTAAAGAAGCAAGCTGTGGTGCTAATGTATTGAATGAAATATCAGAGTTAAAAATTACAAGACATGTCTTTGTTGTAGTCATCTATCTCCTTTACATTGTTAGTTACAATGACACCTGGCTGAACTAGCCTTTGTAACTTTTCTTGTTAAATCCTTCGTATGGTAACTCAACCTACCTGAAATAGCAACGAAATTTCCATCAGACCACACCCTACCATCATCTTACTGACCTACTGTTTTGTAATAATTGTAATAATGTCTTTCATATTCCCCATATCATTGATGCACTCTTTTTTATTTTTTAAGCAGCACCCAATCGTGAGATTTCGTCCAAGTTATTCTTTTGAGTTACCACGCTACTCAGTGTTCATTCATGAAAAACCTATATACCCTTCCCTTCTTTGTGAAATCTGCTGTAACGGTTAGATTACGATACGCTGATGAGGCCTAATAAGAGTAAAACATGTCTGGGGTTATCACCGTACTGTTAAACATGAGACTCATTCCCCTTTGGATTCTATATGTAATTAAAATATCTGAGGTTGTCTCCCCTACCTTTTTCAACTCACAATTACTAATTTGTTTCATGACATTTTCTTACCTCTGAAGATGTAATTTCTTCTAATTAAATTGTCTTAATTTTTCACATCAAGTATGTCAGCGCTTACTTCACTATTACTATCATCAGTTTAAAAATAAAGGTTTCTAGTTCGAATGCAGTCCAATATTGTGTACATTATCTATAAATAAAACACATGATGATGATGAGATGTAAATACCGCTTTCGAGTTGGTATTAGCGATAGCATACAAATTATTGAGGAGGGTATAGTTGATGAAATTGAATATGATTTAAATTAGACGGGTACCTTATTTTATGAACTACGGAAGGATGAAGGGTAGAGTTCATCCCGAGGGATGTGATGTGAATATTTAAAAAAATGTTCTATCTCTAAAAATGAGACTCGTCCGACAACTTACAATCCGTGTGAACTCGATTAATATAAAACATCAACAAAATGAAAAAAAAATTATTTCAACATGTCGTATATATATTTCTAGAAAAGCTATAAATTTAGAATAAACATTTTCGGTCATTACGTCAAATTTGTCGTAAGTTAGTGCTACGTAACTATAATCCAGAATAGATGTTTAACTCGAGCTGACGGATATAACTTCCGCTGTCTCCTCACCACATGAAATTTCTCTTCACATGTAAGTTTTTCTCTCTAGTTTTAAATACTTATTTCTTCCATGTGTCATTTATATTCTACATACACACATATTGGTCACATTAAACACTCCAATATTATCATATCACGTCCGTTTTCTATTATGTCGTCTGTAACATTTTTCATGTTTACCGGTCTTCTGCTATTGTTGTCTCGTTAGTAATATTGTTATTTAAACATCAATTAAACACTAACTAATGTTATTGCTGTGTTTCATGTGTGTCCCATATTTTAGTATGCAAATGAAGATATTACTTATGTATTGTTTTCCTCTATCTTCTCGATAGTCTCTTATAAAGAGGCTAGGGACTATTTTTAAAATATTAATTACTTTCTGCATTCATATGAACGAAGTACCGAATTTGGAACGGTAATATCGATACATGTAAATGGGGATCTTCCGTCTTAGGTACAAATAATCTAAACGCCCCCCCCCCCCCGAATTTACTAAAATAGCATTACATGGAATAGTAATGGAAGAAGGCTATAAATGCATTGTAAGGCTATAAATACGTTGTTTTTGTGAACATGACGCCTGCTGATCAGAACATATATATACTGTTGATGATATTCCATTTCCCTTTTATGGTGTTTGTGTGCAAGATGTCTTCATTGGGCTCTACAAAAAGTGTGTGGTTTACGAGTTTGGAAATTGTTTATAGTTACGACCCGCCATCCGTTAAAATGCAGGTGCCCAGCAACACCTGATCAATAAAGTTGCAACACTTCGATCAGGGCCACGTAAGAGACACATTTAAGGCTGTGGCGTTCCACCATTCCCAGAATCCAGTGGCCCTGTCGATAATCATCACCCTAAATCCTAAACTATGTAATGCATTTCTATTACATTTTTGGATTTTAGGTACCTAAGACGTAATATCCTGTTACAGATTTATAATCCGAACATCGGAATATTGATAAATATCGTTTAAATGATCCCTTTATAGCTATAAACCTTCCCACCGCAGTTTTATATCTAAAAGTCTATTCGCATTTTAGATACGATAATCACAATTGTACGACCCATATTTTGTCACTGAATTGACATCTGACATTCTATGACTCTCTTTTGTACAACAATAGATATAATTTTAATTGAAATGCTATACAATATCGCTCCGTAGTTTTACTCAGACTACACACCCCCCCAACCGCAAGTACATGGTTATGCACCAATAACATGGAACAGGACTGTGTGAATGTTGTCTTATATGTTAAAGTTAGCTACACGTTGTCACTCAACACGAAGTCGAAATTATTACAATCAATCTATTAATTTCTCATTCTTAACCTGAAATTCTGTATGACTGAATTCTATATTTAAAACCTCCTTTTATGTTAATTCCTTTTGTGTTGTTTCTGATGGGAATTATAGCACTGTCTTTCTTTAAGATCTGCAAGTTTTCAGTTACTAACTCTGAATTAAAATTGATTAAAAAAAAAAAAAAACGTTTTATTTTCTCTAAACTTGACATATGGCTATAAAATATGTACTTTATAGAGTAAGATTGATTGGACACTTTCCTACAACCGACCAACCAACCAACCAACCATTATATTTCATATACTGTAAGCCCAAACAAAACAATTGTATGATCTATTATATAAATGTTTCATACACGATTAACCATAGAGTAAAGAAAGATTTAATAAAGCATATATGAATCCAAGAAATTTTAGAGACCTATTCTACTGCAGCTGGTTATGTTATTTAGTGATACAAGTCATGCTTGGTTTAACATGTCTTTTCTCTTGTATTGTTTACTTCTCAAAATTTTTTTTCTATTTATAATAATATGGATCACAATAAAATGCAAGTCTGTTGAGAATCAAGACAGCTGCTCAGATTCTCAACATTGCATAAGATTGCAGAAATCTGATTGAACTTTTTTCACAACTAGCACTGAGGATGATCTTTTTCTAAAATTTTTATAAATATCAAAACTCAGGCACTATAAGTTCTTTTATTTTTTTTACGGGTTTCAGTGATTTGACTCTAGCCATACTGGAGCACCGCCTTGAAGGGTTTTAGTCGAACAAATTGACCCCAGGACTTTTTTTTCAAGTCTAGTACCTTTTCTGTTGGTCTCTTTTGCTGAATCGTTAAGTTACAGGGATGTAAACAAACCAACACTAGTTGTCAAGCAGTGAAGTGGGGGGGGGGGGTGACAGACACAAAGGCACACACACGGAGATATATACACACACATATATATATATATATATATATATGATGGGCTTCTTTTTCTACTTATATTTTTTTGTCTTTTTTTCTCTGTTCTTTTTTTCTTTCTGAATATCTACACTTTCGATAGCCTTAAAATTCTACCATTAACTATCAGAGAATCAACTTAGAAATGTGACTTCTGTTACTACTGTAAGTCTAGGAGGCCTGGTTTCTCCTAACAGCAAATGACTACCTCTTGGATAATGGGGTTCTGAGTTCTATGAAACAACTTCTCTAGTGATACTGACATGACATAAGAACACCACAGCCTCGCCTCAACAGTTTAACATCACCTGGCTCTTAAATGCCAGTCTATTGCAAGCATTTAGACCATGCGTCCAGTTTAAAGATCCAGTCTCTTGGCATACAAATTCCCTGTTTGCCAAAGTATTGGTAGAGAAAGGTTTTGTAGTTGATGATATGGCACTGGCCTGAAACTGTAACACCTTAAGAGGCTGCCCCTTTACTTGATGATTAATCTTGTATTCTATTCTCATTCAGATTGTGACTAGTGAGTACATCAATTCAAGAGCTTAACTCAATGACATTTCCATTTGTGCTTTTCAGATCAAAATGGTGATTCATGGGGGCTCATGAATTGGCAGCTCCTTTTCTTCTACCGCCACAAGCCATAAAGACAAAATTGATTAACTATCAAATTGTTAGACAATTTTCTGTTTTTCAGCACACCAGCTTTAATTTTACACACCACCTAACATGCAACCTCTGCATATCGATCTCTCAGACACAAATTTTTTACCTTTTATCATTAACCCAACCCTGTTGTCCATACCTTACTTTCATCATCATTGTTTAACGCCTGTTTTCCATGTTGGCATGGGTTGGATGGTTTGACTGAGGTCTGGCAAGCCAGTGGGCTGCACCAGGCTCCAATCTGATCCTGAAAAGTAATGCTTGTATATATGTAGAAATCACTCTCACAAAAACTCAGAGTTAATATGGGATAAATTTTCCTTCTTCATTCTTCTAACTTCCTTTACTGTATCTATTAATCTGTTAGTAGTTGTTTGACTCACATCCTGCATTTATATCCATCTTGCTTCACACCTCTATAAAGTCAGGTGGCCTCAGTGTTACACAACTCCTCCAGTACAAACACTAACAATTATTACGTAAATCCATTTAACATTCCCCAGTGCAGTTATGCACTGATATTCTCTCATAGAAATCTTATGCATACAACATTACCAGAATTACTTCCCAAAGACTGGCTCTTACCTTCAGAACAAGAAAATAAACACTTCAGCTCTGATCTCTTTGTAAAGTTTAAGTAAGCGTCATTAACACAGTGCTCACATGCATTGAGTGGTATTCTACAACATGCACAAACATCCTAGATCACATTTAGAAGGCTAGTTGACTTTTTAGCTAAGACCTCACCAACACATAACAATCACTGAGCGATACATTGTTCCTTTCTGTATTCCACTTCTACTATTATAGTGGCCTCTTCTCTTTTGGGCTGTCTACCTGAACACATTTACATGACATGCTCATTTCTCCTCTTGTTACTCTTATTGTCGTGCCTTCCAGACTTTGCAATAAGCACTTCCCATAATCTTTCTTCCCTAAACCTGAAGCTGCCTTCAGTCCCTAGCTCTGTGGTTTCCAATGTTCTTGTGACCATGTCACCTTATTTCCTTATACATAAGATACACAACACTTTTACTGCCAAGTGTGTTATTCAAATTTAAAATCTTGCAACACTGTAGGAAGCCATGATAGACTAATCAAAACCCATACATTAGAAGAAATTTAACCCTTTAGCATTCAGATTCTTCTGTTAAATGTAAAGCTTATTTATTCACATTGTTTTGAATTAATCACGCATTATCTCAAAACTTCATGTTTATGATGATATGATTGTTTATTTTTAGAAAGACATGGTAGAGTAGGTGTTGGAGGTCAGATTTGGCCAGTTTGAACATAAAACAAGTAGAATATTTAGGCCAGATATGGCCATTTTAAATGCTAAAGGGCTAATCTTAACATCAACGCCAATTAATTCCACCAGTCTAGGAGGCACTACACAGGTCATGAACCATTCAGGCGTAAAAAATTATCAAGAAGTAAAAAAAAATTTCTGGCTTAGTAAAGCAAGAGAATTTAAAAAGGGGGATTTCTAGGATATTTTCAAGAAATAAAAGTGTAAACATCTATTTTTTAAATTATTTTTTTCAATTCAAAAATTATGAAAGACACGGAAATTTTGATAATTCTTCTTCTTTTCCTCAGAACATCCTCAAAAATGGCTATTCAAGGAGTATTTATTTCAGTGTCAGTGCTGTTTGTATTGATTGCTATAATCTTTAATTCCTCTATTCATCGAATTGAAGAAGGTGAGTAGAAATCTTTTCTGTTTAGTCATCTTTATAAACTTGACAAGTAATGTAACTATCTCTGTTCAAACACTTATCTCTGAGCTGTTCAAAATGAGGTTGAGATATGCCTATGAAAATTTGGGCTGTGATAGTTAAATTACATCTAATTTAACTGACCATAGTTTGTGCATGACTTAGATGACAAAGCACTTGTAAGAAAGTATTAGTTACTGTTGATGAAGGTGTGTTGTAGTAAATATGTTTTTAGTTTCACTGTGAAAAATTTGGTTGTTACTTTCCAGAGTAAGGCTAAAAATGTATTTACTAAAAGCATATGCTCATAAGTTGAAATTACATCTCTGCCTTAATGCCATGCAGTGCTTCTATTAATTAAATTTTGATGTTAGTGTTGCATCAGATGATAGTGAATGGTAAGAAATCTACCTTTGCATTGATGATGGCTACTATTTAGAAATCAACTGTTCTGTGAAGTCAATTTGTAATTTAACATTGTATAATGAGGATTTTGGTAAAAAAAAAAAAAAAAAAACCTTTCTACTGTAACCTTTGGAGAGAACTGAATATGGTTTATTACATTTTCTACATGAGTTTTACATGCTAAGTGAAAAATTACCATATAAAATTCTGACCACTATATATCAGAGATGTACCGTATGTGTGTGTGAGTGTGAGACACCCAGTGCAATGAGAGAATTGTCCTTCAGGTGCTTTACTGCAGTGAACCAGCAAACAAACAATGCACATACATTGAGTATTGCAGTCAATGTTTACAACACTAGCATTGCTTTTCAATTCATTACTGAATTTAATCTTATGTATACATCGTCACAGCATACCAACAAATAATTTTAACACTATTTATATATAATCACAGACTGGCAATTCAGTTTGTCTTGGGTTTGATTTAAGAATGTGATGTTGATAAGCCAAAAAAAGCAATGGCAAAATATTGGAATCCATCACTCCTGAATAGGATCTGGTGGTAAGTTGTCTCACCTGTCTATGATTTGCAGGTGTTTTAACACCCAATGCAATGAGGGCGTCGTCCTTCAAGCACTTTACTAGAGTGAACCAGTGAACAATTGCTAGTGTGCAAAATATGTTTGCATGTTTCAACAGAATCCAATAGGTGGAGGATCATGTTTTGCTCTAGTGTCTCATTTTTGGCATGGTCTCTATTGCTAAATGGATATCCTAATATCAATTACTTTACTGAGAGCTTTTTCTGTGGCGTCATCATTAGTAAGGTTGCCTTATAACTTGCAAATCTGAAGACTCTTCCCCCCATCTGAGACAGAAGATAGGGTAGTTGCTTTATGTGACACATTGAGAGGTTAAAAGTTATGTTGGGAAGATCTGAAACAGGTTTATAGTTGTGGAGGAAATTCATGGCTACCTTACATTTTACATGGGGAGGAAGGAGTGGGTGGAGGGGTGCCTGAAAGAGAAGTAAGTATTATGGTTGATGAGATGTCAGAATGTACTGTCAAGGTAAACATATCCATGAAAGTGAACAGAAGAGTGTGTGAATACAGATGAATCAGGAAGAGTGGGTAAGGCTGCAAGAGTGTGAGTGGAAAGTGCGAGATGGATATAAATGTGGGGTGGAGGTGGTCAGATGTATATATAGGGGATGAATTTATTGAATAGGAGTGGGCATGGTAAATATGAGTGGGGAGACATGATAAGAATGAGGGATAGATGTCAATTGGAAGTAGTTCAAAAGTATGTGTGTATGCACACACATGCATACATATCTGCATTCACATATACACACACGTGTGCGCATACACACATATATATATATATATACACACACACACACATGCATACATACATTTACACACACACACACACACATACATATATATGTGGCTTAGATATTTATTGGCCCTGGGTATTAAGTGTTGAGTGGTCGTCATGTCAGTGTCTGGCTGTGTCTAGAGGTTGCAGAGTGAGTGAAAATGTTGGAGCCACAGGTAGTAGATAAGTGAAGGCTAGGGTGAGGAATATTATGTAAATATTATAATTGTATTTTGTACTTATCAGATAAGATTGTAATTGAATAAAAATGATCAGGTAGGCATGTTACTTTGTCCTCATGCATGTCTTTAGCACAACTACACCTGAATTATCAATATATATACAATTGATGCAACAAGAAAGAACGACAATGCTCACGACACTTTATTTTTTCTCAATGTCTTTAAGATTGTTTGGAGGACGTTATCCTCAAATCAATGATCTAGCTTGAGCCCTTACTACAAAGTAAACTTTACTAAAGGCAGCCAAAGACTAGATGGAGGTATTAAGCTGTGTATCAGGTTAAGGTTGTGGAGGCGCAATGGCCCAGTGGTTAGGGCAGCGGACTCACGGTCATAGGATCACGGTTTCGATTCCCAGACCGGGCGTTGTGAGTGTTTATTGAGCAAAAATAACTAAAAGCTCCACGAGGCTCCGGCAGGGGATGGTGGCGAACCTTGCTGTACTCTTTCACCACAACTTTCTCTCACTCTTACTTCCTGTTTCGGTAGTGCCTGTAATTCAAAGGGTCAGCCTTGTCACACTGTGTCACGCTGAATATCCCCGAGAACTACGTTAAGGGTACACGTGTCTGTGGAGTGCTTAGCCACTTGCACGTTAATTTCACGAGCAGGCTGTTCCGTTGATCGGATCAACTGGAACCCCTGACGTCATAAGCGACAGAGTGCCAACAACAACAACATCAGGTTAAGGTTACTATTTGTTTTAATGTCCGTTTTTCCATGCTGGAGAGCTGCACCAGGCTCCAGTCAGCTGTTTTGACTTGGTTTCTATGGTTAGATGCTCTTCCTAGTACTAAACACTTAAAGTACCTAGTGCCCTCTGTAAAGTGGTTGGCATTAGGAAGGGTATCAAGCTGTAGAAACAGCCAAAACAAATGACTGGTCCAGCTCTCTCCAGTCAAACCATCTTACCCATACCAGTATGAAAAACAGATATTAAATGATAATGATAGATACATACACACATTTACATAGGTTCAGATTGGCTTTAGGAAGGGTATCCAGCTGTGGAAAACATGCCAAAGCTGACATTGGGGCTCAATACATCCTTGTGACTTGCTGGATCCTGTCAAATGTCCAACCCATGTCAATGTGGAAAACAGACATTAAATGATGATGATGATGATGTGCAGGCATGTCCGTGTGGATTAGAAGTTCACTTCCCAACCATGTAGTTAGAGGTTCAATCTTACTGCACAGTACCTTGGGCTAAAGTCTTCTACTGTAGCACTGGGTTGACCAAATGAAAGGATCTTCAGAAATTCGGCCTCATAGAGGCATATGGATGAGGACCGCTGCATCAAGAAATGCCGATCTCTAATTGCAGAGGGAATGCGTGGAAGTGATAGACTCATGAAGATGTGGGACAAAGTAGTGAAAAAGGATCTTCGGACACTGAGCCTTGCAGAGAGGATGACAAGGGACTGAATCTTCTTGTGGTTTGCTGTGCTTGGGAAGATATGACAAGCTAAGTAAAATTGTGACTGTCCTTGCATACAAGCATGTCCCCTAATCTTTATATATGATGAAGGATATATATATATATATATATATGGTGGGCTTCTTTAAATTTCTGTCTACCAAATCCACTCACAAGGCTGATTAACACCCAGAGCTGTAGTAGATGATATTTGCTCAAGGTGCCATAATGTGGGACTGAACCAGAAACCATGTGACTGGGAAGCAAACCACACCACACCTGCATGTACTGTATTAAATATGACTTTTAAATAAAGAATGATAAAATACAGGCATGTGGATACAAAATTAAGACATTTTGAAAGAGAAAACTTATTTTAATATCAGATGGAATGTTTTATGTTTATTTTAAACTATTGCTCTTCTGTTCTGCTCCAGTGTATTTATTTATGTTTCTTTTTGCAACTTGCAGGTCATGTTGGTGTTTATTACAGAGTAAGTAGATTAATATTCATTTGTAAACTAATTATAATTTTTGTATAATTTGTGGCAAAAATTCTACTTATGCAGTCATATTGAATGTCCATAACCTTGGTAGAATGAAACCACATAGAGACTGCTTTGGTGCCTCCTAAAGTATAAACAATGCTGGAATTTGCATGTCTTCTCATAGCCTATTGTGTCACGTTTTATATAGATTGTATAAATATATTATAAAATGGTAATTAACTCTGTATCATTAATCTTAGAAGTCTCTAATGTAAAACCGTGTTTTATTTGCAAATTGTATGAATGTGTGTATATGTGTAAAATTGTTATTGTGTTATGTATCAGCTGTTGCATCACTTTTGTTTCGTACCAGAGGTTGGAGGTCAAGGACATTGAATGTGAACACGTGCAACACTTTTAGCATTTCGTTCTCTGGACAGTTATTTCCTACATGTAATTGAATCCCTATGATCTGCTAATAATGAAATATTGTTAAGGAGGTCAGCTGGCAGATCTGTTGGCACACTGGGTAAAATGATTAATGGAGTTTCGTCCATTTTTATGTTCTGAGTTCAAATTCCACCAAAGTGGACTTTCCCTTTCATCCTTTTGGGGTTGATAAAATAAGTACCAGTTGAGCAATGGGGTCAATGTAATTGATTTACCCAATACCCTGAACTTGTTGGCCTTGAGCCAAAATTTGAAACTAAGAATGAAATATTGTTGATTATATCCAGTTGGAGTTGAAGGAGCAAAATGTTTTGGCACAACTGTTTTAACACTGCCAATTTGATGCTGACTTGTTTGACATGAGAATTTTTTTTTTAATGATTCTCTCATTCTCTTCCTCCTTTCTCTCCATTTATATATGTGAGTATATTTCTCTTGTGATTTAGAACATCGGAGTGACCAATTTAGATGGTCAGTGGTGTGTTCTATGTCAGTTCACCATTATAGATGGTGGACCGTGGTATGTGTTCCACGTCAGGTCACCATATTATAGATAAGATGTATGTGAAGTGTGGTGTATACCATCTAATAATGACTCCGTTCAGAAGGCTGGAATAATATATATAATGCCAGTTGGAAAAAGAGAGACACAACCGAGTAGAAGGTTTAGAGAGAAATTTTATTGATAGCTTAATGTGTGTCTGTGTGTGTGTCATGTATACAGAATAAATGACATACCATCATAAGAACAAAGTGTATGTGTGTATAGGCATGAGTATATGCATGTGCGTTAAGTACATATAAGAATAACAATGAAGGAGAAAGTGAAAGAGTCTATAATGAGAAGTTAGACAAATGTTCATAGACGCAAGAATGAGAAATAGCAGTTCTTAGCCAGTTGTACATGGTGATTGAAATACTGCATCAAGAAGTTGTGACGATGATGCAGAGCCGGTTGTGGTATGTGTCGTATGAAGTTGTGGCTGTAATGCTGCTGCCTGGGTCACTTGTACAGGAGTTCTTGCAGGTGGTATATTTGCTGTTAACCATGGTGAAGTAATTCGTGAACAGTGCTGTGTTAGAACCTGTGCAGTGTTGCTGGTTGAGCTATGTACATAGAGATTTTGTGGACGTCGTTAAGAAGATGGTAGCGACAAAGAAAGAGATTGCCATAATGCTGTTGTCATCTGGGTTGCAGGTTGTATACTTGCTATTGATCCCTGGTGAAGTAATTCACAAACAGTGCTGTGTTGAAACTTGGGCATCTGGCATTGTCACTGGAACTGGCTGTGTTTTGTGCGGTCAGTGGTTAGACCTTAAAAGGTCTGGAACCAAAGACTTCGAAACGAGGAGTATCTAGGTTTTTATAAGGAGCTATAAGCTCAGACTGAGTTAAGAACAGGCTGTCTCACATGATCTTATTTAGGGGCTCCAATTGGTTGTACACTGCATATTGGTGTAACAGAGTAAGAGATAAATTGTGCCAATATCAATCAATCAGAGTAGTGGACACAACGGGGTCCAAGTAGCTGCCAAAGGTTGCTGTTATCTGCTACTCTTCTCTCTCCTTCTCTCTATCTGTATATGTATATTTCTGCTCGTGCATTTGTGTTTGATGGGAAGGCATTAATGTTGCGTTTTCTTTCTCAAAATATAATTTCTTTTGCCTTGTCAAAAATAAGCCAGTATTGTCAAAAAGAGTAAATTGGTACTGGCATGACTGTGCGATTAAGAAGCTCACTTCACAACCATGTGGTTTCTGGTTCAATCTCAGTGTGTGGCACCTTGGGCAAGTGTTTTCTACTACAGCCTTGGACTAACCTATGCTTGTGAGTGAATTTAGTATGCAGAAACTGTCAGAAGCCTGTCATATGTGTGTGTGCATGTCTTTGTTTGTCCTCTATCATTGCTTGACAACCAGTGTTGTTTTGTTTACATCCCTGAAACTGGTTTGGCAAAAGGAACTGATAGAATAAATACTAAACTTTTTAAAAAAAGAGTACTGGGGTCAATTTGTTGATTTAACCCCTCAAGGTGGTGCTTCAACATGGCCATAGTCCAATGACCGGAACAAAGATAGAAGATAAATGAAACTTACATTCAAAACAAACTGAATTTTACTGATTTGAAACTAAATTCCTTGATGTTTATTTATAGGTTGCTAAGATATCGGAAGAATGCTATTTATTTATTTTTTTATTTTTATATTAAAAAAGAAAAATTCTTAATGTAATGTAAACTACACCTTAATATTGTAATATGGAAAGACTAAAAATAAAATAAAATGGTGAGAGAAAATTGTACATATGTGATAAAGCTATACCAAATTAGTGAAAAGTGGGTTGTGCTGAAGTGAAAATCAGTATAATTTTTATCCACTTCACCTAAATTATTTCCATGTGAATTCAGGCTGAAAGATAAACAGGTTATTAGGTAGACTTTAGACTTGCATTTCAGTTAGTTTGATTTTTTTTTTTTCTTTGAACTGAATAATTTTTTCACTGCAGTGATAAAGACAGGATGTATACCAAACTAAGTAATATGAAGGAAGACATATATGAGAACACTGCTAGTTGTGGCAGAAGTTGAAAAAATTCTACTCTCACATTATACTGAAGAGTGAAGACAATCCCTATAACTTAGAGGATGGCCACCCCTTGAGGATTCATGCATAAATAAAAAAAGTTTTTTTTCTCCAGGGATATATATATATATATTGTTATACGTCTGCTTTCCATGCTAGCATGGGTTGGACGATTTGACTGAGGACTGGTGAAACCGGATGGCAACACCAGGTTCCAATCTGATTTGGCAGAGTTTCTACAGCTGGATGCCCTTCCTAACGCCAACCACTCAGAGAGTGTAGTCACATATATATATATATAAATGTATATATAAATGTATATATAAATGTATATATCTGTGTGCATGTCTTTGCGTTTTTCCCCTCAACACAGCTTGACAACCAGTGTTGGTTTGTTTATGTCCCTGTAACTTAGCAGTTACACAAAAGAGACTGATAGAATAACCTCCAAACTTAAAAAATAAGTTCTGGGGTTGATTTGTTTGACGAAACCTTTCAATGTGGCGTCCCAGCATGGACATACTGCAATGACTAAAACATGTGAAAGATAAAAGAAAGATGTATTTTCAGGAACCACATGGAACTTGTTAAATTTACCAAGAGTTGAACAAATGAAGAAATGTTTGATTTAGATGTTGAACATTCAGTATATCGGTTAAAATATTTGGAGCAACCAAATCTAATGTATTTGTTATTTCTTTATTGCCCACAAGGGGCTAAACATAGAGGGGACAAACAAGGACAGACAAAGGGATTAAGTCAATTACATCAACCCCAGTGCGTAGCTGGTACTTAATCTATCGACCCTGAAAGGATGAAAGGCAAAGTTGACCTGAGCGGAATTTGAACTCAGAATGTAATGGCAGACAAAATACTGCTAAGTATTTCACTCAGCATACTAACATCTCTGCCAGCTCACTGCCTTCAATCTAATGTATTTGTATTGATAATTTTGAATTCTGAAGGTTTTTTCCGTTTAAAAAATTTTTTTTTTAACCCTTTAGCATTTAAACTGGCCATATCAGGCCAAAATATTCTTTGTTTTATGTTCAAACAAGCCAGGTCCAACTTTGCACATTTAACCTATGATGTTAGTCTAAAAATAAACAATCACATAATTAAAATATCAAAGCTGCACAATAATGTAGGATAAAGTGTGAATAAATAGCATTACATTTGACAGAATAATCTGAATGTTAAAGGGTTAATATATTGCTTTGTTGTTTTTGTTGACTGATTCAAGTATTTCTGTCCTGTTTAGGGAGGAGCCTTGTTGTGTGCTACAAGTAACCCAGGCTACCACTTCATGTTACCTTTCATTACTTCATTCCGTTCTGTTCAGGTAAGTCTATGCTTCATTTACTTTTCGTTTTTCTTTTACACCTCAAACTTTAACAAATCATGACCCATGATTAGGGTTGGTACACATTGACAATTATACGAATTGTTTGAGTAATTTGAATACCTTTCACCGCCATCACAGCTATCATCATCATCGTTGTTGCCTAGCATCCACTTTTCCATGTTTGTGTGGGTCAGACATTCAAACAGTATTTGCTCAGCAAAGAAGAAATGCAAATATACCAGAGATACTGTGAAAACCTATTCTGACAATAGAGAAATATTACCTTGCTTGGAAGCAAGTGAGGGTTGGTGACAGTCCCAAACATCATCTTGCATTAAATCCCTTGCCAAAACAAGTGCAATTAATATTATAAAGTATTGGTTTGGCTTGGCTTCATGCTCTTTCTTGATGGGGCTGGGGTCATTCCAAGTTAGTAGTCCCAGAGACATCATCATGCGTAGAGCTGACCAAGTCTACCAATGCTCTCCATCACTGGTGGTCCTGTACCAGTCCCTCTGCATCCTCTAAGGTGATGTCAAGCCTCTGAAGATCTTCCCCAATCACGTCAAGCCCCCGGAGATCTTGTCCAATCACATCAAGCCTCCAGAGATCTCGTCCAGTCACGTCAAGCCTCCGGAGATCTCGTCCAGTCACGTCAAGCCTCCGGAGATCTCGTCGAGTCACGTCAAGCCTCCGGAGATCTCGTCGAGTCACGTCAAGCCTCCGGAGATCTCGTCGAGTCACGTCAAGCCTCCTGAGGTCTCGTCGAGTCACGTCAAGCCTCCTGAGGTCTCGTCGAGTCACGTCAAGCCTCCTGAGGTCTCGTCGAGTCACGTCAAGCCTCCGGAGGTCTCGTCGAGTCACGTCAAGCCTCCGGAGGTCTCGTCGAGTCACGTCAAGCCTCCGGAGGTCTCGTCGAGTCACGTCAAGCCTCCGGAGGTCTCGTCGAGTCACGTCAAGCCTCCGGAGGTCTCGTCGAGTCACGTCAAGCCTCCGGAGGTCTCGTCGAGTCACGTCAAGCCTCCGGAGGTCTCGTCGAGTCACGTCAAGCCTCCGGAGGTCTCGTCGAGTCACGTCAAGCCTCCGGAGGTCTCGTCGAGTCACGTCAAGCCTCCGGAGGTCTCGTCGAGTCACGTCAAGCCTCCGGAGGTCTCGTCGAGTCACGTCAAGCCTCCGGAGGTCTCGTCGAGTCACGTCAAGCCTCCGGAGATCTTCCCCAATCACATCCAACCATCTGGTGTGGGGCCTGCCATGAGGCCTCTTCCAACCCACAGCTGTATTGAGCTGAAAATTTTGATAAAGTGACTGATAAGGAAAAAATATTATTACAAGTGTGTCATTTGTTTATTTCCTTTAACAAATGTCTTTTCTTCTTTTGGTTTTAGACAACCTTACAGACTGACGAAGTGAAGAATGTTCCGTGTGGCACAAGGTAAATCATTTAATTCTTAGGCAGTGGAATGGGTGCAGACAGCTGCAAACAGGACCAGATACGTTATAATATCTGGTTTGATTGCAACTGGATTGTATGTTCAAATCTTACTGCAGTTAACTAGTTTTCCACTTTCTCTGGAACCAGCAAAGTATTCCTTTCTTTAGGTTATTATTTATTATTACTACTACTACTACTACTAACACCACTACCACCAGTGGTATACGTATTAGTAGTAATAGTAGGAGTTGTCCTTCAATTTTCATTCAGATTAAGATCTGAACATACAGAGTAAGTGACAGAATATCTCAATTATTATTGAGATATCTTAAGAATTAATAACTGGCACTCTGTCGGTTACAGTGATGAATGTTCCAGTTGATCCAATCAATGGAAGAGCCTGCTTGTGAAATTACTGTGCAAGTGGCTGAACATTCACAGACATGCATACCCTTAACACAGTTCTCCCTGAGAACTAAGTTAAGGGTACGTGTGTTTGTGGAGTGCTCAAATAACTAGTGAACTAAATTCCCACCTTGTTTATGAAGAGGATGTGACAAGCCGTATGCTTTAATGTTACAGTACAATATATCTGAACTAAGTACAGGTAGTAGAATTGCAGAATTATTAGTGCATAAGGTAGAATGGCCTTGTGATATTTGTTCTGCATCTCTGAATTCTGACTTCAAAAAGTTAACTTTACCTTTTATCTGTCCAAGGTCAATAAAGTACCAGTTGAGACTTGGAAAATTTGTTAGAGCACATAAGATGAGATGCCTTGCGATATCTGGTCTAGCTCTTTGCATTCTGAGTTCAAATTGTGTTGGTGAGCAATCCCCTTGTCCCCTTGCATGATACTGAACCCCTACCCCCTCACCTCATCCAGAGCTCATAGTTCTGTGAACTGCATGGCAACCTCAATAGTACAGGTGGCACAAAAAAGTATGCTGTCCATGATCTAAAGTGGTTGGGGCTGGTGTTAGGAAGGGCATCCAGCTGTAAAAGTCATGCCAAAGGGAACATTGGTGCTGAAAGTTGTCTTTGGACACATTGGATCCTGTCAAGCCATCCAACCAATGCCAATATGGAGCGTGGACATTAAATGATGATGATAATAATGATGTACTACAATGGAAATTACAAGAGATAGATATGTTCTTGGGCTAAGTTATAGTTGGGGTGCATGCATAAAAAGAGTCATAGACAAGCTAGTGTGATGTAGAATTTATTCCAGAGTATAGAACTTTAGTGTGACAGCTTTGATAGAGGTAAATGTTGTGTAGTAAAACCATTTTACTTTTCATTTGTTGATGATGAGAAGGCTTTTAATGTGTTTTCACAGCCTGTAATTTGGTGAGCTATGGGAAAAGTAGATGTGCATGACAGGTTGATGAGAACTGTACTGACCATATATGTTGAAGCTGTTGAGATTAGCATCGAATCTATTGAGTGGCTTATGATACAGGTGCAAAATGTGAAAGGGTAAGTCTAAATGTGGATTGTATCTAAGCTAATGCAGTAGTTGGGGTTATCAAGGCCTAACATGGTGATGATGATGATATAACTTATATGCTTTATTTTACTTCTTTCAGTGGTGGTGTAATGATATATTTCGACCGCATTGAGGTTGTTAACAAACTGGATATAGCAGCAGGTATGTGATTACAACAGTTTGATGTATATACAGTGTGATTTATGGTAAATAAGGTAAAGTTTCCTTCTTGAGTCATGCTGACAAGGGCCAGTTTCTTGATTTCCATGGTGTATATATTCCCCATCTCAACAGGACACTGGTCCATCACAGGATTACTCATTTTTGCCAGCTGAGTGGACTGGAGCAATGTGAAATGAAGTGTTTTGGTCAAGAACATAACATGTCACCTGGTCAAGGAATCGAAACCACAATCTTATGATCATGAAACCAACACCCTAACCACTAAGCTATGTGCCTCCACTGTGATTTATAGTGTGAAGCTGTTTGTTGTTAATTAGCTGAGACAACATAACAGTGAATTCAGCATGATATTAAATGAAAGTAATGATCTATTTTGGATATCCTTCCAGTTCACTTACTCTTTACAGTTAGCACCATACTCATGTATAAGTCTTACTATCTTATATTTGATTTTAACTGAAAAGAACTGGGATGTGGCTTATATACAGGGCAAAGCTGATATCCAGTTTGAATATTAAGGGTAAAAATTTGTACCAAGATTTAACACTAAATTAGGGATGTCTTATACACAAATAAATATGGTATATATATATATATATATATATATATATATATATATATATATATATATATATAAATCTATTAAATACTCAAATGATTTAGGGAGTAAAAGCAAGCAAATTATATACTTGTTTCTTGCTAAAACAAATTTCTGTTTAATCCCATTGTTAAATACATGATATAACCTCAAACTGATTGATTTACATATATCTACATATCTAAGTGAAGGTGCATGGCTTAGTGGTTAGAGTGTAGGGCTTACAGTCATGAAGTAGTGAGTTTGATTCCTGGACCAGGCTCTGTGTTGTGTTCTTGAGCAAGACACTTTATTTCACGTTGTTCTAGTTTACTTAGCTGTAGAAATGAGTTGTAATGTCACTGGCGTCAAGCTGTATTAGCCTTTGCCTTCTCCTTGGATAACATCAGTGGCATGGAGAGAGCAGACTGGTATGCATGGGTGACTGCTGGTCTTTCACAAACAACCTTGCCCGGACTTGTGCCTTGGTGAGTAACTTTCTAGCTGCACTCCCATGGTCATTCATGACCAAAGTGGGTCTTTACCCTTTGTCTACATGTATATAATGAGTATTGATCCCTCGGAATATCTGTTGTTATTGAGCTTGCCTAATGAAATCATTTCTCCTTTTAGAATTGTTTTGGCTAAAAATTAGTTGGAACATCACAGTCATTTAGTTCCATCTAAATTGTTATTATTTAATGAACAAATGCTGATATTATTTATATATATTTTTTAAGATGGCAAACCGGCAGAATTGTTAGTATGCCAGACAAAATGCTTCGTGGCATTTAGTCTATCTTTACATTCTGAGTTCAACTTGTGCTGAAGTCAGTTTTGCCTTTCATGCTGAGGTTGATGTAATTGACTTACTCTCCCCCAAAATTGCTGGCCTTGTGCAAAAATTTGAAACTGATGTTATTGTTGTTGTTATTTAAAAAAAATCATTATTTAATATTTGTAAACATTTTTATTTATTTTCAGTTCATGATATTGTTAAAAATTACACAGCAGATTATGACAAAACCCTTATTTATAACAAAATACATCATGAGCTTAATCAGTTTTGCAGTGTCCATAATTTGCAAGAAGTTTATATTGATTTGTTTGGTAAGTTTATGAATGTTAATGTATCAAATTGAGAATTCTGTTATGATAATGTAAGTTGATGTTGTCATAGTTAATCTATAACCGCTGCTCTAATGATGGTTGAACAGTGAACTACACAGTTTGAAGGACACATCTGATAGATTTAGTACATTAACTGCCATATGTACCACTGGTGGGTCATCGCAAACTTCACACAACTGCCATGTGCACCACCAGTGGTACATTTTCATAACTTGAGAAAAATATTTTATTCTGTATCTTTGACATAGTTTCAAGGATATTTAAATAACATGAGTATTGAAGTTTAATTATGAAATATTGTAAAAATGTCCAAAAAAATTACATTCCCTTGTAATTAAACAATATGCAATGTGACCAGAAACACATGGCATCACCGGTAAGTTCCAATGATAGGCCATGGCAGTTAATGTGTTAAGTAGAGTTTTCTTTACTTGTTATGTAATCAGTTATTTGTGTGTGAGGTGCTGAAATTGAAATATATGGAAATACACAGGCTGAAACACTCACTCAACCAATAACACTGTAACAAAATTAAAATTATTTTTTTGTCTTTGGTCAGTAAGTATTATTCCCTACTTGCTTCTAACTAGAAATCAAAGGAAATGACTATTCCTTTCAGACTTCGCTTTTGTGACCTGGATATCCAATGTAATGAAGCTGACTTATTTTCCATTATGTTTCAGACAGATTCAGTGCTGAGTTACTGAAGCAGAAATATCATCATAGCAAATATTCTACTCAATACCACAGATTTGCTTGTCAGTTGCTTGACCATAACCACTTGAGCATGTCCCTTGGTGGCTGACAATATTTGCATCTTTGAGCAGTAGTAGTTGGGAAGCATCTTAGCCATGTGTTGAGAGGGATTCTTAGAGGTTTGAATAAATGTAACAAAAGCAAAGTTTGAAGGAAATATTAGCCATTTTTCATAATTTCTAGCAATAAGCAAGTAAGAAATAACATTGCTATCCAAAGACAAAAATTACATTACACAGTGTAATCATCATCATCATCATCGTTTAACGTCCGCTTTCCATGCTAGCATGGGTTGGACGATTTGACTGAGGACTGGTGCAACCGGATGGCTACACCAGGCTCCAATCTAATTTGGCAGAGTTTCTACAGCTGGATGCCCTTCCTAACGCCAACCACTCAGAGAGTGTAGGACTGGAAAACTTTAATATCACGTCTATATGCTCAAAGTGAAGTGGTGTTCATAAAATGAAGGTATCCTCTCCTGGACATTACTGTCACAAGTCCTAAGACTGAGGGTTGGTTATCCAGTTTCCATAACATATGATTGACCAAGATCACAATATTCCACTTGAATGGGATACCAGTTCATTGCAGGGTTACTCATTTACAGCTGAATGGACTGAAGCAATGTGAAATGAAGTGTTTCACTCAAGAACACAATGCACTGAAACCACAATGTTGTGATTGTGAATACAACTCCCTATCCACTAAACCACACATCATCATTAAAAATATAGCAGTTGTTTAAGATTTCACATCTACATTATGTTTCAGTTATTTTGTCTCCAATTGTAATATGCAGTTAATATTACATGCAGCAGTAAGGCGGTGAACTGGCAGAATTGTTAGCCTGCTGGGCGAAATGCTTAATGATATTTCACCCATCTTTATGTTCTGAGTTCAAATTCCACTAAGGTCAACTTTGCCCCTCATTCTTTTGAGGTCAATAAAATAAGTACCAGTTGAGTACTGGGGTTGATGTTATCAACTTACCCACTCCCCCTGAACTTGCTTACCTTGTGTCAAAATTTGAAACCAATATTACATGCACCAGTGACCTAGTAGATAAGAGCATTAATATCCTTAGTTGAAGAATAAAGGTTCCTAGTGTCTGGATATGTAGAGAGGCTGACACTCTCCACATAGCCATGCACAAGACACACACTATTGACCACAAATCAGACTGATGCAATGTAAGTGTAGATTCAAAAGTCAATGCTTTATCTCTAAAGATGAATTTAATAGGACACACAATCATAATCTTGTTAAAATATTAATTTTAAAACCTTGTCAATTTATATTTGACATGTAGAATTAAGAATTCTGTCAATGGTTTATTTTCAGATCAAATTGATGAAAACTTAAAGCGGGCTCTACAAGAAGACTTAGATCAATTGGCTGAGGGTCTCTTGGTTCAAGCTGTTCGAGTAACCAAGCCAAAAATACCTGAAAGTATTCGACGTAACTATGAAGCAATGTAAATATATTGTTCAGTTGAATATAATCTATAAATATGTGGGTGAATGAATCTTAGTAATGAGATTATGAAATAAGGAATTTCACTAAATTCTGGATTCTCTATATCCAATAATTTTTAGTGTTTATAACCATAAACTTGATCCACAAACTTGTTAATAATTCAATTTGGCTTCCTCAAGTAAAAAGCAGGTAACACCTAGGTGTGATGAAATATAATGAAACGTTGATACTTCTGAAGCTTTTGTTAAACAGCCAAATTGTCTGTAGCTTATTTCAGAAATATTGTTTACTGAAGGACAATGGTCTTATATTTGGAAAGTTGCCAAAACAAAACAAACAAAAAAAAAAAACCCCACAACTGTTTGCAAACTTTACCTTACTGTCGAGTTGTATTGTTCCTCTCATCTAAAACTGTTGAACATCGTCGCCTGAATTATACCCTGAATATCACTTCTTCAAACCTCTCACAGATGACAGAAACGACAGGTTTAATACAAGAGATCTACAGTAGAGAATAGAATATAAAAAGTAATGATGATGATGAGGAATCTACTTCTCTGTTGAATTTGTAGCAGTGCTCTTCTATGATAAAATGGTGTGTGTGTAAGAGAAAGTGAAACTTCTCTTTTAAATTGTCTTAGTAAATCATTATTTGGAAAAGATAGGTGCTACACTGGTGTTCTGACTATAATGATAATAATATAATAATAATGATAATAATAATAATGAACTTATTGTATACAGTGCTCAGGTGCACTACAACTCATCAGAAAAAGTAACCAAGACTGCATGAACAGTATACAAAATATGCACAGGAAGTCAACAATAAATAAGTCTACAAAAATAAAAAATCCAGCAACACTTTATCATTTTGACTTTATTTTATCTGTAGACACTAATGTATTTGAAGGGGACTTTAAATTTATTAAACATTTCTTTCCATCAGTTAGACTCGATATGTGGTATGAATTATATTTGAGTCAATTAATTTAATCTGTGCTTTTTCCAGGGAAGCAGAAAAGACTAAACTTCTAATTTTTCAAGCACGGCAAAAGGTAGTTGAAAAGGAGGCTGAAACAGAAAGAAAAAAAGCTGTTATTGGTAAATATAATTTTTTGAAGCAACTTTTAATTTGTACTGTCCTGTGTATCCCTGTTTTCAGAATAGTTATATTATATCCTTGCATATTGTAAGATGTGATTAAAATGAAGGGTATCAGACCATATACATTGCACTGAAATATCCTTTGCAGTTGCTAGAATGGAAAAGTAGATGTAAGACAGATGATGATGGTAGTGGTGGTGGTTGTAGCTATACTTGTAACATTTTAGTAATTTTGATGCAAATCCTAAGTTAAAGAATCTCTTGCGACAAGTTTAGATGCTCTATTCAGCTTTCTAGTTATTAACTGTAGTCTAAAATTGAAGTGTTAAAGCTACATCTGACATCTGACTCTTAATTGTACCAGCACATCAGATAAAATGCATAGCCAACATTTCTTACAGCATTTTATGTTCTGTGTTCGAATTCTACTGAGGTTGACTTTGTTGTTCAGCATTTTAGGATTGATAAAATAAGTACCAGTTGAGCACTGGCATCATTGTAATGGACTAACCCCACTTCATAAAATGCTGGCCTTGTGCCAAAATTTGAAACCATTACTCCAATTGGTTCTTTCTCAAACTGGCTGTATCCAGCCTAAATATTCTTCCTGTTTTTATGTTCAAACCAACTAAAGGCAACCTCTCACACCTATCCTACAAGGTCCTTCTGAAAATAAGCACTGACATCATGAAAATCGCAAAGCTGCATGATGATGCATGATTAATTCAAAACAATGTGAATGAGTAAGCATTGCATTTGACAGATAAATCTGAATGCTGAAGGGTTAAAAAGGCCTTTTTTTAACAGTGTTTCCCTGATTTGATATCTGTATAACTGATACTTAGGGTAACTGACTTGATTGTGTAGCACCTACATCTTGATTGATTGATTTGGTGACTACATAACTAGTACTTATTAAATGATTTAATTGATTATGTAACTAGTACTTTGATGGATTGTCTTGCTGTCTTTGTAAGATCCATTGATTGAGTGACTCACTTGATGACTTTAGTAGCTGGTCGATTGGCTTGGTGATTATGTTATTGTTAATTCCTGATAGATTGTCTTGATTGCTGTATAACTGGTGCTTCCTGAGTAAGTGACTTCGTGTCTAATATAACACCTACACATTAAGTGATTGACTTGGTTACTGGATAACTAGGTGGCTGACTTGACTGTATAGCTGTTATGATTGCCTTGTTAGCTATAGGACTGGTACTCATTTCCCTGACTACAACAGTTTGGTACTTACTGACAGATTGAATTGATTGAGACCTTTGATGATTTGCTGTGCTTGAGAAGACACGTCAAGCCAAGTGAAATTGCAATTGTGGCCAGTGCTGGTGACATGTAAAAGTCACCCATGCTGTTGACACATAAAAGGCACCCATTACACTCTTGGAGTGGGTGGCATTAGGAAGGGCATCCAGCTGTAGAAACCAAGCCAAATCAGACTGGAGCCTGGTACAGCTTTCTGGTTTACAACTTCCAGTCAAACCATCTAACCCATCCCAACATGGAAAACCGATGCTAAATGATGATGATAACTGGTATTCACTAACTGAATGACTTGACTGTATGATAATTAATTAACTAGGTGATTGAGTTGAGGTCTGTATTACACTGTGTAATTGACTTGATGACTGTATAACTGCTATAGAAATACTTATATTTGTTTTCATCAAAGATTTAAGAATATATTTTTTATTTTCATTTAGAGGCTGAAAAGTCTCAGATGGTTGCAAAAATTACCTGGGAGCAAAAAATAATGGAAAAAGAATCAGAACAAAAAATAGCTGCTATAGAATGTAAGTATATTCTAGTTTTCCATTTCCTCTCACATAACAACTGTCTTTTGAATCAACATTTTCTTATTACTTATTTCTATGGTTGACATTTTCTCTCTTTTTCTATTTTTGTCTTGTAAATATTTTTCAAATTAGCAATATTACTCAAGTTATGCCATTCTTCTTGACAGTGGAAAACTCAGTTTTGCAGGACAGCTTTAGTTGATTTAGAAATTTTAGTAAAAATAATTCTTTCAAATAACAGTAGAGTTGTATTTTACTTAATGGGTATTTAAGACTTACACGTGGTTGTGTGGTAAGAAGCTTGCTTACGAACCACATTGTTCCAGGTCCAGTCCCACTGCATGGCACCTTGGGCAAGTGTCTTCTACTATAACCTCGAGTCAACTGTAGC
Organism: Octopus bimaculoides; assembly: GCF_046866305.1. Taxonomy (NCBI): domain Eukaryota; kingdom Metazoa; phylum Mollusca; class Cephalopoda; order Octopoda; family Octopodidae; genus Octopus; species Octopus bimaculoides. Next base: position 69,840,260 of record NC_142930.1, read on the forward strand.
CTTGTGAGTGGATTTGGTAGACGGAAACTGAAAGCAGCTTGTTGTGTGCATGTGTGTGTGTGTTCATCTCCTCCCACCACTTGACAATCAATGCTGGTTTGTTGTCTATGTCCTCATAACTTAGCAGTTCAGCAAAAGAGACTGATAGAATAAGTACCAGGCTTAAAAAAAAAAAAATAAGTACTGAGGTCAATTCATTTTTTTTTAAGCCTGGTACTTATTCTATCAGTCTCTTTTGCTGAACTGCTAAGTTATGAGGACATAAACAACAAACCAGCATTGATTGTCAAGAAAAGTTTTGTGAATTTGTGTTCTACACACAGGAGTTCATATGATAATGCAAAAACCAAAAAACAAAGTTTTTGATGCATGATTTTAGGGTTATTTAGCTGTTATTTTTAGTACATCTCTTGACCACTTCATACCCTCCTCGTTTGTTTGTCACTCTGATATGTTGATGTTTTTCAATATTTCCTCCTCATAAACACATTTAATAGTCTATTGCTGGGTTTTAAGCCAAAAATTCAGACTGTTCATATTTTAAATTCCAAGGCGGTGCCCCAGCATAGCCACAGTCTAATGACTGAGACATGCAAAAGATAGTTTATATTTAAATATTACTCTCTTGGTATTTCTTTAATAGCTCCAAGTAAAATGGTCAGCATATTTCAGACCATTGCAGTCTATTATTTCACTTAAGTAGTTCTGTATAAATTGTGGTAGTAACAATTTTACTGAAATATTTAGTGAAAATGAACTGGAAATGGAAGAAAAAAATTAATTAATTATATTTCTCTAAGTTCAAATCTCAGTCAGTGCCATTTTTACCTGTCAATAAAATAAGTATTGGGGATGACTTAATCTACATAATTGAGATGGTGGTGCCACAGCATGGCCACAGTCTGTAAGTAATTCTTTTTTGGATAAGTGGATCTCAAAGTATACTTTGCTGTACGTGGTCATGTGGGACACAGCATTGACAATTTGGATGCATTGTTTTGTCTATTTTTTAATTTGAATATATCTAAATGGAATGCTCTGTTGATTGTATAGTAGCAGAAATAGACAAAGCAAACTCAGTCAGTACATGCTAATCTTGATTTACTGAAACACTGAATTATTTACTAATACATCAGTAGATATTACAGTTAAATAATTGTATTTGAGTTTTTGTTTATAATGTGTGTTCCGTCTGTGTGTGTGTGTGTGTGTATGTATGTGTATATATATATATATATATATATATATAATGAACTTATTGTATACAGTGCTCAGGTGCACTATAACTCATCAGAAAAAGTAACCAAAACTGCATGAACATTATATAGAATATGCACAGGAAGTAAACAAGTAAAAAAGTCTAAAGACAAAGAAAAGAAATTTTAAAAAAGGGATGAAGAAGAAATGGGAGTGGGAGGCGTCAGGTGTACTGTTGGCAAAATTCAGGAAGCATGAAAATTTTGAAGGATGTAGTGTCTCAACAGTTAACAACTGATGCAAGTAGTTTATTCCACGCTTCAGCAATTCTGAGTGTGAAAAGATGTTTCTGAAAGTCATAGGTGCTGTGTTGTTTTTTGATTTGGAATTATCTTTCTTATGTTTTTCTAACATGACTGTGCTGCTGACATCTTTGTACTAGAAAGAAAGGCCCAGTCTCTTTAAGAATACATATACTTATCTTTGTCTTTTGAGACTTTCATGGTTTTACAGGTTTTTATCACTCTTGTTTTTTTTGTACCTCATAAAAATAGCTCCAGTTTTTTTTTCAGTGTCTAAGCATTAGCAGTTTTATCAGTTTATGATTTCATTTTCTTTTACAGCTCTTACACATTTAAATAAAGAAAAACTTCTTGCAGATGCAGAATACTATAAAGCATTAAAAGAGGCTGAAGCAAATGAGGTAATAATTAAGGAAAATTTGGCAGAATTTTGGTTTAAGTATGCCTTATATCCCCTTCATAAGTTTTATTTTTTGGAATTTTCAGAAAATTTTTGTGAATTTGTATTCTGCACACACGAGTTCATGCGACTATAAAAAATAAATTTCTAAAAAAAATTTTGAAATTTAAAGAAAAAAAATTTAATTTTTTGAATATTTTCTTTAAAAAAGAGAATTTAAAATATGAACAGTCTGAATTTTTGGCTTAAAACCCAGCAATAGACTATTAAATGTGTTTATGAGGAGGAAATATTGAAAAACATCAACATATCAGAGTGACAAACAAACGAGGAGGGTATGAAGTGGTCAAGAGATGTACTAAAAATAACAGCTAAATAACCCTTAAATCATGCACCAAAAACTTTGTTTTTTGGTTTTTGCATTATCATATGAACTCCTGTGTGTTTATCACAAATTCACAAAACTTTTCTGAAAATCCCATAAAATAAAAAAAAGTTATAAGGGGTTATATAGGGTGCTTAAAGCAAAATTCTACTAAAAGTTTTTGTCTATTTAAATTTAGTTTTGTAGTTGGTGAAAATCAGCAATGTATAGTGTTTTTAGTAGTTTAATGTGAAACGAATGATATAAGAAGCAGATGATTGCAAAATTTTGTCTTCTAGAAATATTAGAAACTTCTGCCAAAGACATATTAAAAGCTGTTTAGAAAAAGGTTTAAACTGAAGAATTATAGAGGTCTGAGATGACTTGCTGACGTCAGCCTTGCTACTTCTCATTATGTGTTGGGAGACTTAAGGTGGCAAGCTGGTAGAATCATTAGCATGCTGGGCAAAATGTTTTGTGGCATTTCATCTGTCTTTATGCTCTATATTCAAATTCTGCCAAGCTTTGCTTTTCATCCTTTTGGGGGTCAATAAAATAAGTACGAGTTGAGCACTGGGGTTGATGTTATCAACTTACTCCCTCCCCCAAGCTTGCTGGCCTTGTGTCAAAATTTGAAACCATTATGTGTTAGGAAACTAACCAGGGATGTATATTCCAGGTGTGCTAGGTGTGCGCTGCACACCCATTGAAATTGACAAATTCATTATAGATATTAACCTCACTCATTAATTTAATCAGAAATCTTAATGAAAAACTTTTGTGATACCTCTGCTTGAAATTAGGTGGTATTGGGTGTGGCAGCACACCCAATACAACAACCACTATACACCACTGGAACTAACCACTAGCATAGCTAGAATGAGTGCCACCCAAGGCGGCCCTTCCATTTGCTGCCCCTAGACCCCCACAAAAAACACATATTGCCTACAGCAGACCCATGGTGCCCCTTTAAAAGTGCCGCCCAGGGTGAACCACCCCTTCCCCCAGCTATGTGAGTGGAACTAACTCAATGTATGTTTCTTAATTCTAGCCAGAAGTGGCTAATAACAGTACATTGTTTGGTGTGAAATGATTCTTCTTAATGTAAGTCTTGTGGCATTGTAACACAAATAATTTATTGCTCCTTCATCTAAAATAAATGTGTAATATTTTGCTTTCCTTTCAGCTAAATAATTTTATTTTATTTTATTGTATTTATTTATATTTGTAGAGGAAATTAACTGATCGGTATCTGGAACTCTTGAAATACCAAGCATTATCGAAAAATAGCAAAATATTTTTTGGCAATAGTATTCCAAACTATTTTTCTGAATTTCCATCGTTCCAAAATCGAGCTGAAGTGAAAACACCGACAACTAAAACATCATGAAAGTGTAAGTAATAATTTTAATCTCTTTTATCTTTTACTTGTTTCAGTCATTTGACTGTGGGCCATGAAGATGAAGGGTTTTAGTCAAGAAAATCTAGTCCAGTATTTATATTTTTTAAGCCTTGTACTTATTCTATCAGTCTTTTCTGCTGAACTGCTAAGTTATAGGGACATAAACACACCAACACCAGCTGTCAAGTGGTGGTGGAGGACAGACATGCACATGCATGCAATGGGCTTTTTTTAGTTTCTGTCTACCAAATCCACTCACAAGGCTTTGGTTGATCCAAGGCTACAATAGAAGACACTTTCCCAAGATGTTGTGCAGTGGGACTGAACCCAGAATCATGTGGTTGAGAAGCAAGCTTTTTACCACACAGCCACGCCTATGCCTATACTGTACATGATTAAAATATATACCAGTTTAGTGCAGTATTACCTATTTTAGCTACAAAAAGGCTTCCCACCATCCCACATGCACACTCTCAAACGGAAACAGAGGTAATGAGCTTAGGGTAGTGAAATATGAATGATAAATGCAAAAGTGAAGGATGATCTATTGGTGTTTTAGTTTCATAAATGGACTAAGTTGAAGTGAGTTTATCAATTAACTATGCTGATACAAAGATGTAAGTAATAGAGATTTGTAACTATCAAAATGGTGAGTTTCAGTATTAGTAGACTAATATACAAAATACCTTGTAACATTCCCTTTGTGTTTTGGGTTCAAATCCTGGAAGGATCAACATTGCCCTCTGTCTTTCTGCTAAAAACCTTTTTGGATATTTTTGGTACTCAAATGAACTGGATGTCTCCAATAATGTGTGCCCTACTTTTGAAGTTAAAAATAATTGGTACCAATTGGTAGAACTCCAAATAAAATATCTTGTATTTTGTTACATTGCATTGCATTCTGGGTTTGACTAAGCCTTTAACACTTCCTGGGTTGATTAACCCTTTAGCTTTGAGATTATTCTGTCAAATGTAATGCTTATTTATCTACTTTTTAAAAAAATTAATCCTGTATTATCTTGTGTCTTTGAGATTTCAATGATGTGATTACTTATTTTCAGAATGACATTGTAGAGTAAGTGTGAGAGGAAGGATATAGCCAGTTTGAGCATAAAACATGCAGGATATTAGGGCCAGATATGGTCTGTTTAAATGTTAAATAGTTACCCGACAAATACTAAGATCAATATAATTTAAAATACCCCCATCCCCCCTGCCACCAAACTTCTGCATGTTTTAAAAATTATCATTATTATTTGTTTTCAGGTTCACATATCAAATTCCAAAGTAGGAGAATGCCTGCTAAGCTGACAATTTATTGAGAGAGAATCCCTGCTCAATCTAAGTTATAAAATCAAAGAAGAAGGAAAAAAAAAAGCATTTTTTTTTTTGTACTTAACATTTATCAGAATGAGTGGTTTGAAAATGTGTTAGAAAACAATGATAAAAGTCTTTTAATTAAAAGTTATATGGCTGTGGATTTTGGAAAGAACATCTTAATGAAAGGATATTTTGTTTCTGTAAGAAAATGTCTGAAAAGCAAGTCCTTGTTGAGTTCAGCTTTAGAACTCTGAGTGATTGTCAGTACACTTGTTTATCTTTCATTTCTTCAGCATTTCTCACTTTAAAACTTCTTTCCTTTTTTGCTTATCAACAAAACTAACATTTTGTCATTCCTAACATTTTGAAATAACACTTAATAATGGGTTCTGAATATTAATATTTTTTTCTTTGTTACTCTTGGACTCTTTGTCTTCTATGGTATTGTTCAACCTGTGCTATTGTAATGTTTTAATGTTTATGTTCCTGATAAATTGATTTTTTAAAAAATACATTAAATGGTATTTTGTGTTAAATTTAATAATTTATGCTGTGGATTCTCCATTTAAATGAGGAATATTTGCAGGCTGGAATGGTACTCTGTCAATCTGATGAGAAAACTCTCTTTTTCAAATTGACAGATGCCTACATTGAAGCTAAAATATGTTCTACAAGTTGTCTACTAAATATGTTCATCTTTTTATATTTTTCCTTCAGTTTCATAATTTCAAATAAAAAAAAAACCAACATTTCTAAAAATTTGTTGTTATTACTGAGATTATTCATTCATCTTCCTCTGGTAGGCACATACTTAACTCTATTTTCAACTCCATTTAAAGAAATTATTTTAGATTTGAGCAGTTCATCTTTATCATGATGCAGTCTTATTTTCCCATACTTGCATGGTCTGAAGGGTTGAACTGGTTTTATTCAGTAAAGCACCTTACTTTGTGTTTTCATGCATTGTAATTTTTGTGAGATTCAGCCTCTTGAAAATTCTTTTTGTCTTGCTCAATTTTCTTCTTCCATTAATTCCTTCCGCTTAGATTGCTTAGCACATTTTTGACCTAATTGTCATCTGCCATGCACATCATGTGTCTGCACCAGCTCAAGCTTCTCTCTTACATATTGCGTTAATATGGTATTTTCTGACATACAATTCGACCTGGTGTTTAGTGTAAACATGTATAAACATTCAAACACTGTCTCCATGTTTCCAAATCCTGTTGCATTTCACATGGACATTTTGGTCCTCCAAAGTTGTCTTGGTGTGTCAGTTGACCTACCTTTTTTAGCTGTAAATTTTAATCTGATATGTTTTATACCCAGTTTTTCTCTTGACTTATTTTTTTCTCCATTGTTGATGCACACTAATTTTAACATTCAGATTACTATGTCAAACATAATGCTTATTTATTCATATTTTTTTTAATTAATCATGCATTATTTCATAGCTTTGAGATTTCAATGATGTGATTGCTTATTTTTAAAATGGCATTGTAGGGTAGGTGTGAGTGGCCAGATCTGGCTGATTTGAAGATAAAACAGATAGAATATTTTGGTCAGATATTATCTGTTCAAATGCTAAAGGGTTAAAACATCCAGCAGAACATGCTTGCCTTGTTTCCTTTTTAGCCTTCATATAGCTTTCTCATCCAATGCCCCTGTTTTCTGCCATGCATTATTGCACTTCTTGCGTAAGCATATAAATGACCCTTCATTTGGAAAAGGGATTTCTTTGTTACCTGCAAAAGTAATAGCTCCTTGAACTTTTTCCACTCTTTTCTTGCCTGTGGCTACTATGTTTTGAGAAGAGCCACCTCTGCTGCCAATTAGATCACTTAGATGAGTAAAACTATCAACTACCATTCTGGAACCTTTGATGACTACATTACCGCTAACTCCTATTGTACATCTGCCACATGCAAAGTGTTTCTTCTTTACTTGCATCCCTTGTGCACCCATAGTTTTCATTAGATATGGACTTCCTGCAAATTCCTTTTCTGCATATCAAGCATAGCCATCTTACTAACTAAAATTTTTGTCTTGGCTGAGATTACTTTGAACTGTTTTAATTCGAGATTTTAATTCCTCACTTGGAATTTTTTCTAAATCTTTAATATGAGAACTAGGTTATCAACATTTCTACAAACATCTGATCTTAAAAACTCTTTTGTTATGCCTGTATAACCATGATTTAAACAATTCTTGCACAAATACATGTTCTACTTAGTAGTTTTCATTTTAGAAATTTCTGTTATTAAACTAATCATCAGGGCAAAGGAGGGGCAGAATCTATAGCCCATCAGACATAATACATTGTATTTAATTACACCCCTTTACACACTGAGTTCAAATCCTGTTGAGGTTTAAAAACATTTTTTTTTTACTTTCTGCAACTTTCTATAGGTCTATAAAATATATATCTGTCATGTTTTGCAATTGATATGATCAATTATTCTTCCCTCCCTTCAGATTTGTGCCCCTAGAGAATTTTGTAAATCTGACTGATATCTGTAGGAAAATAAACTACATAGTGATAATAAAGATTTCAAATTTTGGTATGGGGCTGGCAGATTTTAGGAGATTAAGCCAATTACCTCACCCCTTGTTCTCAGTTGGTATTTATTTTATTGACCCTGAAAGATGAAAGCCGAAGTTGTCAGCAGAATTTGAACACAGAACTTAATGAGTAGGAAAAAATACCACATGGTACTTTGTCCAATGCTGTAACATTTCTGCCAGCTTACCCCTTATAATAATAATAATAATATTCATTTTGTAATTCTTAACTGCTATTTTCTCTGAATCTTTTCTTTTTTGTTAAATATCATAATTCTGCTTGTTTCTCCATTACTTAACTCATCCACAATGCTTCCACATGAATAGTTGAAGGGGGAGGGAGAGGTAGTGGTGAGTGAAATGTGTAACTTATTTTTTTACTAAGTTTTTTTTCTGCATTACTTAGCCCATCAGTAACACTTTTATGTGATTAGTTGAAGGGAAAGGCAAAGAGCGACAGAAAAAGTAGAGAGAAACAGAGTGAAGGGTGATGGAGAGCTGTATATTAAGTCTATAAAATTGTCCTTAAAGTATATAAGGTGCATTAGGTTATCATCATGTTCTAATTTCCTTCACTTTTCACTGATTAGCAGATGAGCAACTATCTTTCGATACAGACACAACACAGGCTATGCTTTCAGGTTTTCAGAAATAACCCAATATATTTACCATTAATTCCATGAAATATTCACAGGTCCCACAAGTAATAATTATATTCTTAATCTTTTTAAAGATATACAAGTGTTAGTGGATAAGAGCAATGTTATCCTTAATTTAGAAATAAGGATTCCTTGTTCAAATTTTTGTCTTGTGCTATATACACATCTAGCTGCACTGCACTTGATGATAGACAAAGATTTAACCAATGTAAACCAGGAAATGTAAATTTTGAAATGTTTCATCATTAACGATGTTAATAAACTTCAGGTAATAAACATTTAAAAAAAAACAACTTTTGAGTATCCCTCTTAACAGGAGCTTGACCTGCTTGAAATAGTAACTGAATATCTCTCAAATTTCACCATATTGCTTTAAGAGTTTAGAACACAGTGTGCATCTAGGGTCACATTATTTCAGGCATTCAATAAAGTCAGGGATGATCGCTGAAATGTCTTGATTATACCTGATGTAGAATTAGATGCTTTTTTTCTGTGAATCTTAAACATTAAAAAAAAACACATTTTTAGATCAATTTTTACATATTATATGCTTATTTCTTTCCCTCCATATTGGTATGGATATGATAGATTAGGAAATTTTAATATTGTCATATGAATTGGTCTTAGAATGAATTTAATTTAACTTAAGTGTTACTGTGCTGGTGTGAAAAGGCCTTGCTTGCGTTTTGAGCTTCACTTTTAAACAAATAACCTTCATTTAATTAAAAGACACTTATCATTTTCTCAAATAATATTATTTATGAAAATGTACTAGTTTTCAACCGTTCTTTTTGCTATTCACAGGTTCGGTTGCCTTTGGATAATACATTCATCAGAAGAAATTGTGTTTTTAGTCTGCCAGAGTTATTTCCCCCTGTTTTTAATGCGGTTTATTGGACAAAATTGTTAAGATTGATTCAAACTTTATTTTAAATACATCATAAGCTGTACAATAGTAGAGGAAGGTGATCATGTCTTGCTGAAACATATGAATGCCATTGATGTGTGTAAATTGTGAGGAATTTGTATGTTCTGAAATGGATTTAAAGCTCCAATTTCATTACAACAACTTTATAACGTAAACTGTTATAAACAATTTTCAGATTTTTATCAATCCTGAAATTGAATTGCAAGGACACCTAATTCCAAGTATTTGACTCAATTATTAACAGAGGCCTCCACTCACATACAGTGGGAAAGATCTAATGTTCACAATGGCTCCATTTTTCAGGGAAAATTCTTGACACAAAGAGAGTACATTTTAAAGAACCATGAAGATGTTAAGCTTTCAGAATTGTTTGTATCACAAATATGCTTTGGGGCATATTTTCTGGCTCTTTACATTCTGAGTTCAAATCCTGCCAAAGTCAATTTTGCCTTTCATCCCTTTGAGGAGTGGGCAACAAACTAAAGTATCGTAAGTGGGATTGATGGTATCAACTAACCCTGCTATCAAAATTACTGGCTTTGTACCTAAATAAGCAACCACTATTACGAAGAACCATCTACAGATGTAGCATTGTATTGTATGAGTTGATCTTATAATGAGTGAAATAAATTTGATTTAGCAAAACATAATACTCAAGTTGAGGATTGATTTAAGCTTAGTTTAGCATCCACAACCACCTAATCTTTGGATGTTTTTAACAGAATTTGTTTTGTTGCAAACATTTTGACCACTCACATTTCTCCTGATTTGTTGATGCTCAAGTTTATCATCAGCTACACATGTTGATCTTACTCGTCTAGGATGCTCTTATAAGAGCTTTGATCATGAGAAGCAGATTAAATAAAATTATATTGAAGCCTTTGACATTTAAATTGGCCACATCTGTCCCAAATATTCTATCTAATTTTGTTTTCAAATTGACTGGACCTGGCTTCCCACATGTACTCAACATTGTTATTCTAAAACTAAATAATCACATCTTTGAAATCTTGAAGTTACATGATAATGCAGAATCAATAAGCATTACATTTGATAGAGTAATCTAATAGTAAAAAATACGAGACTACTTTCATACTGTTAACAAAATTTTTAGTGATGAAACATTTGTTTTAATATCTAATTTTTACACCTACACAACATTTCAATTGAAGACCAGATCCAATCATCATCAAGGTGTTTTAAACCTGGATATGTGCATAGTACCAGATGAGATTTTAATTAGGAAACTTTTATTTCTAAATTAAGGGTATTAATACTTATCTACTATACCACTAAAGTACACTTAATATTGGTTTCAAATTTTGGTACTAGGCTAGCAATTTCGGGGAAGTGGGTAAGTCAATTATATCACCCCTGTGCTAAAATGGCACTTATTTTATTGACTCCAAAAGGATGAAAAGCAAAGTCAACCTTGGTGAAATTTGAACTCAACATAAAGATGGACGAAATATGGTGAAACATTTTGCCCAATTCTGTCAACTTGTCACCTTAAGTACACTTACTATTACATTTTAATAATTTAAAGTTACATTTTAGGTTATGCAAAAGAAAAACTGGAGGCTCAGAATAGAGGAAGATTAAAAAGACTTAATGAAAACATATATAGTATGATAAATGGAAATATTATACCACAATAGAATGTAATTGATAGAGGATTGTATTGTAAGCTTACAAAAATCAAAGAAGCCGTTTTTATTTTTGCTAAAACCCAGTTAGTTTAGTCCTCTCATCAGCTTCAGATATGACTGTCTTTACTAGAAAAATGAATTTAAATAGCCTAAAAATGTGTCATTAAATGTACTAGCATTACTGACACTGGATAAGAGCATTACTACCCAAGAATAGGAGTTTTTGAGTTTGAATCTAATATGGTACTGTTTCATGAATATGAAACTTGATGATGGTCAAAATGAACTTTAAAAATGAGCCTTGATAGTCAGAAAAATGGTAACTTTATTAACAATAAACCATTTTAGATGTTTAATTACTTGTGTAAAATAATTTAAATTGCTAATGGGACTAATGCAAACTTGTATCTCCCATGTTAGTAGTCATTTCACATGTATTTTGTTTTCACACATGTAAGAAAAATAAAAATGACCAAGTTTTCTCTTTCAGTGAAGAATAAAAATATTCTCTAAGAAATTGTATTGTGTTCTATAATCCACGAATTTATTCAATTGATGAGATTAGGATGCCAAGAACTGGTTATTTTTAATGACTATTTTAATAAATATGCAAAATTAAACATGAGTTACCTGAATTGATCAAGTGTCAGTCCGACCCTGGATGAAACTTTATATTGTCTTGGGTGTTATTCAACAGCAATAACTCTCTATGACCACACACCACTTTGCTGTAAAATGGTCCCTTGTAAATAGAATTCAACGTTGTAAACAAGAAGGCTTTTTGTTAGCTTGTAATGAATCTCTGCATGGCGAAGCTATGAAACCTAGAGATTAGGTAAAGGGGAACAACTCTAGCAATTTTTTATTTGCAAAAAATAAATAAAATGTGTAGGATCATCTCAAGAAAACAGTAGCATAAACAGTTAAAGCAAAGTTGCCTACTTAGACAAGGATAACATTATCATGAATTACAATTTATATATGGTTAATGTATGTAGTTTGATAATTTGTTTTTAACAGTTGATAGGAAAAGACACTCGTGTATTTCAAGTGTTTGTATTTCACGAATTTATCTAAGCTGCAGAGAACATAAATATATACGGTTTGCAGCATGGAAGACACATCTTAGCCGTTCAAAACACACCAAGACAGCTAACTTCACTTAATGTTTATTGTTACATATAAAAATTTTCGACGCACGAACTGTAATCTGTTCTCTAACATTATTTCATTGCATCATGTGCAGTGAAATCATATCAGTGACCATCAGGACGCTGGAAATTTTGATGCATAACAAACTTTAAGTGAAGTTAGCAGTCTGCGTGTTTTCGAATGGCTAGAATGCGATTTCCACGCTGCAATACTTTTGTTTCGATACACGATCCCCAAATGAAATTACTTGCCTGACAAGTGTACCTCCGAAACTAAAATTATTTTGCAGTAATAGTTTTAACACTCTAGTAACAGTTAACACTAATAAATAACCAAACAGTGTTTGATAGACAAAACAAAATTAATGACAGCTATTTCAGTTGCAGCGTTTATCTACCATAGTCTACGTACAGATTTTCGTTGAGAAGATTCAGTTTCATCTTTGAAGACAAGCATTTCATTAACTATGAACCGTTTTGTAAAATCAAAATTGGGAAACTCTCCAATCTTTTTTGTTTGGCTTTTACTCTTCAACTTCAATTTCGCTCCAATTGATTTCAAATTTACAACATTTAGGTAGTCTTTTTTATACTAATAAGGGAAACGAAGTTTAGTTTTGCCACAAATTAATAAATCATAAAATCTCTAATATATCTTTAATATTTTCCCTTCCCTTATTACTAAAATATTCTATGAAAGATCCGTGAGGGAAATCATCCACTAAGAGCTGCTATCAGAAATTGCTCTCCCTAAAAGTGAAATCGTGTAACCCAATTATATATCTGTAATATCGTTCCCTCTTTTATCAATTAAATATTTTGTGATTGAAATTAGGAGAGATTTTAAGAGCAAGTCTTGTTAGAAAAACACGAGGAAACAACAGTTTTTGTTGTTTCTACGAACAAAACATTCTTCTCTCCTATTTCTTCTGACAATTCAGCTATCTTGTTCCCTGCCAAATAAGTTCTCAGACGTTTGTAGCATTTTCTTTCCAAGGACTTTTTCAAGCTGAAATTTCTTGTTTGCTTGCTTTACTGCAATAATTATCTCCAAGAATGATATATTAATTAACCAGCCAACATTGGCTAATAAATATTTAATGACGGGGATTTTTCAAGGGTTGACTTACTTCGTCCTCACAAAAATAAAAATATATTTCAAGTGACTGAATCACTTAATTCGTTTAAATTTCAGACATATTCTTACCTTATATATATTTTTCGACTAAAGGTTCTATATATTGACTTCTATAGTGTTTGGAATATGTTCTGATGTTGTGGTAAGTAACCTCATCCATTTCTTTTTAGATAAATTTGTAAGTTAAAGTGGGAGTTGTAAGGGAGGCCAATCCATGACACAATTTCAGTCTATCTTTCAAGGTTATTGCCCCTGAATTTGTACTAAACTAAAGCTAAAAATAACAACATAGCTTTGTTTGAAACGATGGCTGTACGCATGCGTAAGTTTCAATATTTTCTAAGTTCACTTTGACGAAAAATGGCGCTTTACGTGAAGTTGTTATAGAATCTGTCCAACTTAGTGTGGCTTTCTTCCAAACACCTCTTCTGTTCTCCAAGTAAGTACTACCATCATATTCTCATACGTATTCTTTTTCAAATGTACTTTCTTTCTGTACTGATCGTTGTCTGAAGTGTCGTCAATCAGTCAACTAAACCACACAGCAAGGTGTAAACATTGTTTAGTAAAACTAAGAAGAAAGACAGAAATCTCCGTCCCGAAAGAATTTCGATTTCCCATCTAATTATCACCACAGACAGATTCTTCTGATGTCATTCTAGATTTGAGGAAAACAAAATTTAGGAATGTAAGAATTATTTTCATTCATTTTCTTTGTCATTTCTTGAGTATTTTGGAAACAATCGACTGGGAACCAGACTGTTCTATATTTTTTGTTGTCTCTACCAACAAAACACTCTTTACTGTCCTATCTCTTCTGACAATTCATCCATATCACACTTTGAAGTTATCCATCCTATTCACCACTTCTCCAGTAATCAGCTTCTCCATTGATGTTGTAAATCAACGATTTCTTAACCGTAACTATTTCTTTCGAACAGCTCTTTTATTTAACTTCGTGCGGTTTCCTCGTGTTTTTTTTTTAATTCTTTTTAGCCAGATTTTCTCTTAATATCTCACCTCACTTCTATCCGAAGGACTTTTCTAGCGTTTTGCCTTCTTCTTAAACAAATAAACAAGTGCAAAGTTAAAACTTCTCATTGATTCTTCTATCTCCACTGTTGAAAGTAAACAAGTTAACAACACACACACACACGCATGAACACACGCATAGTTTGATCATGTGTGTGTGTGCATGTATGTATTCTTGAGTGTTTGTGTAGTTGACTGTATTTTCCAAATAGTTTGACTTTAAGATTTGTCCAATAAATATAATTTTTTCTCTTTTTTGTTTTGATTGATAAGTTGTTATTAAAAATCTATATTTCTCCAGCAACTCGCTGCCTGGAGATTCCACAATTAAACATGTTTCTTTAAACAATTTGATAACTTTCTCCGGCTCGTCTTGGGACAATCATTACACGGTTGTCTCACATTATTTCTAAGTAACGATTTTATTTCGAGAATGATTAATCACTAGGAAGATTTCATAAGGATCCACTGTTCTGTTAAAACACACACACACACATATTCACTATTTCATTCACACACGCACGCACAAACACTCAGGCGCGCGGTGGCATCTTTAAATTAGGGTCCAACTTGAGAAAGTAAACTATCTCCATATTTTTTGGTCCTACCTTATTCTGTTTTTAAATTTGCATGTTGTTTACTGAGTAAATGGTGCTAGTTTGTTGTGTATCGTGATGGTCAACTGAAGCTACATACACACGCGCGTTACTCTTACAATACACATAGCATACTCCACAAATACCCACGTTACTTCACAATTACACATACATGCTATATTCCATCATCTTAAATAGTAAACTTTGAATCCTCTTTTAAAACTTTTTCTTTACATTATAGAACTTTTTTTGTTATTTTTCTTCTGATCTTTATTCTCTCCATCTTTCTATCATCCTTATTATGATTTACCGTAGTTGAACATTAATGTATGTATTGTGGGTAACGGATTGGTGGTAGCAAGGGAATCATCAGCAACTGGACACATCCATTTATTTCCATCTTTCTATATATATAATAATTCTTGAGAAACGGTAAGACGATATAAGATTTGTGTGTGTACTTGTAATGTTTGCTGCACTACGTTACGATACAGGCTTTGGGTCCAACATGCTGTCGATATCCCGAATAGATCCGTAATTGCTTTTTCAATAAAGTTGTCAGAGCCATGGAATTTTGTTTATGGTTGATGTGTGTATGGCAGAGGCAGGGACAAACCTTAGCCATCAACTCTGAAGACTAAGACCAAAATATTCTATATCTGCATTGGTTCTAGTTTTGGAAATCTGCAGGTGATAAATTAGAAAGTGGTACTCGGATGCAGATCAGCCATAAAGTTT
This sequence comes from Octopus bimaculoides, assembly GCF_046866305.1. Taxonomy (NCBI): domain Eukaryota; kingdom Metazoa; phylum Mollusca; class Cephalopoda; order Octopoda; family Octopodidae; genus Octopus; species Octopus bimaculoides. Next base: position 69,855,698 of record NC_142930.1, read on the forward strand.
GGATGAGCTTGGTAGTATTGTTATTTGAGTGTCAAGTCATTACAAAAGTTTAATGTAAGTATCTAGTTTTTAAGAGAAAGGACCTATGTGACTAAAAGTGGTTAATTGTTAAATCAACGGAATATGAGAAGTTGATTGGAAAAGAAATTGGTACCAATAGAAAACCAACAATGTGATGTAAGAACAGGTCAGCAAAATTTTAATATAAAGGACTGAGGAAAGCTTTATTAATTATAAACTCATTCTCTGTACACTCCTTGATTTATCATTGTGAACCCAACATATTTCAAGACTAAATTATAAAAGCTGAGATTTTTTTTTTACAGAACCAGAAACTTCTCCAACCCTATTTACTATATTAGAAAATTGCTCACATCTTGAGAAAATACACTCACTACTGACATAAAACCATCACATTTTAACACTTACTCATTGTCAAACTGTGTCCTCTGTATCTTCTGTTGATATTTAAATATATCTGCATTTTTGGATTGGCTAATTGTAGCCCTCATATTCTTCTTAAATCCATTTGATACTTCCAGTTTTACTTCCACAACACTATTTCATCAAAAACTTGTTCTTGCTCAAACCTTTCTCTTCAGTTCTGTATCTCTTTAGCCCATCCTCCCTCTTTCTGCTAACCAGTTACAATAACCATACCATTTATAGGAAGTGTATTTGATAATGATGATGTTTGTAAGAGGATCTTCAACTAGAGTGGTGTGATATTGACTGTTAAATTTGAAAGAAAATTTCTGATATTTGTTCATCATGACGTAATGAGATGGTTGTTGTTGGAAACATTTATATACTGCTGGTCTAGTTATCATTGCAGAACTGCAGAAAAAGTTCCAAATCTGAAAGAATGGTCTAGATTTGAACGGTATAAAGCTCAACATGGAAAAGAATGAAGTAATAAATAGTTATAACAGATAGCAGAAATTTCCAGTACCATTAGATGGAACCTTAATACTTCTTTAATCACTGCAAGTAATGGGTGTACAGAGTGTAGTGAGATCTCTTGTAGATTCACGAAACTAAGACTTCATATGTCATGTGTAGAAGTAGTTTAGTAGTTAGAAGCAACCTTGCAACAAAGCCCAGAGTCTGTGCAGATGGTTCTGTGGTAGATAGTTTCTGTTACCCAGGTGAGTTGTCATCTAGAAGTTATGATTGTGTAGTAAAATAATTGATGTCTGTTGGTTTCAGCAATGAAGATTTAGTTGTTTGATTTCAACTGAATTAGTGTATAAGTGCATGAACATTCCACAGACATTTGTATCCTTATTTGCAATGCTCAGACAAAATCAGCATGGCATAGTTTGTGTCAATACTGTACCTTTTAAATCATAGGTACAATTCATCCAACAGGCTTCTATGCAGTTTCTGGTATGCAATTTTACTAACATGGTATGAGTTAACTTAAGGCCATACAAAAAATTAAATGGCATTCCAGATGCTATGCAGTGGGATTGAACCCAGAACCCCATGGTTGTGAAGCAAGCTTAACCATTTGGTTATACTGTATAGCAGTCTATGAATAAAAAGTATACTGTAGTACATTGTGAGACAGCTCTCAGTATGGAAGATCTGTGGAGGTTGGTGAGAAGCATGTTGGCTATGATCTTTTGGATTTTTAACCTTTTAACATTTAATCTGGCCCCAATATTCTATTTGTTTTCTGTTCAAACTAACCAGGTCTAGCCTCTCACACCTACCCTACAATGTCTTCCTAAAAAATAGACAATCACATCATTGAAATCTCAAAGCTACGAGACAATACATGACTAATTCAAAACAATATGAATAAATAGGTTTTACATTTCACTGAGTAATTTAAACACTAAAGGGTTGAAAGTAAGTAGCAAATAGAGGTGGGGCACTTGGGTGGGAGTACAACTGGGTATTAACCCTTTAGCATTCAGATTATTCTGTCAAAAATAATGCTTATTTATCCACATCATTTTGAATTAACCCTGCATTATCTCATAGCTTTGAGATTTTGATGAGGTAACTGCTAATTTTTAGAATAATATTGTAGAGTTGGTTTGAGAGGCCACAGCTTGCCAGTTTGAACATAAAACATGTAGAATATTTTGGCCAGTTTAAATGCTTAAGGGTTAAAGTTGTCAGCCTGTGTATACAAGAGATTGGTGTGTGCTGGAATGGACATGTGATGATGTTATCATTTAGCTCCAGGCCATCCTTGATGAAGCATACTTAATATTTTTATTGCTCTCTAACTCCTGCTCAACCACTCCCATCTTCTCGTCTAAAATGTGAGTAGCCATGTAACTCCTCTGCAGCAAGAAACCTGTTCTGCTGTGTTCCCTTCTCTTCAACTTTTACCTCTCATCACCTAACATAAAGTTGCAACTTCATTAGTGTTGGTGGCACAAAAAAATAGAGCACCCAGTACATGCTGTAAAGTAGTTGGCATTAAGAAGGAAGTCCTTGGGCTCACAATGTTCTGTCAAACCATGGAAGATAGTATCAATCACCTACCCAGCTACCTCAGGCAACTTATTAAAGAAACCATGCCAAAGCTGACACGGTAGGTTTTACTTGAATTTTAAGATGCTCAGCTAATAATCAGAGCTAGCTTTTGTAACGCAGTTTTGACAATGTAGAATCACCACAAAGGATCATGTCTGAAATTGTGAGTTCTAGCATTTGTTGCAGCTTTGAGAGCTTATATTTGGATTGTGGAGAGACGAGCATCTTTGCCATGATATTTCTATGCAGAATGCAATAAAATGTTTTGTTGATTTCCATATCTTGAAGTAAAGATACTGTCAATGTAATTGAAGGTTATGATGATGTTAAGAACAGCTGAATTATTTTCTCCTCAGTTTTCCAAAGCAAGGTTCCATAAGTGCACAATGTAAGAAATCTGATCTGTAGATAGACCTGTACTGGTGAACACTGGGAAGGTAATAAAGAAGTTGGTTATTTACATGCACTTCCATCACCCTTCAATGAAAGGGATTGTTGACTAGATCCAATATGGCACACTACCGTCACCATCATTTAACATGCATTTTTCATGCTGGTATAGTTTGACAGGGGCTGACAAGGCGAAGGAGCCACACCAGATTCCGTTGTCTGTTTTTCTATGGTTTCTACAGGTGAATGCCCTTTCTAACACCAACCACTTTACAGAGTATATTGGGTGCTTTTTATGTGGCACCAACAGAGTCATTAAGTACCTTGCAAGACAGAAATCCCTCAACTGGGATGGGGGGAGTAATGTTGAGGGTGAGTGACTTTTTTTTTTTGCCAGTTGGGAAATTTAAGGCATAGAAGGGCCAGATATAGGAATCTCATTGTAACGTAGATACATGGGTATCCCAGCAGGAAAACAAAGGAGGGGGAGCTGGAGAGTAATCGTGAGAGAGATGATGGCAAAGATATGTCAGGACATGCCCTCAAGGGACATTGGGGGGGGGGGGCTGAGAATAAGTGAGGTGATATAGAGGGTTGAACTGGGTGAGTGGGCAGGATGAGGTAATTGTAGCAAATGGAAAGAAATATAGGAAAAGCTTGAGAGCAGGGGTTGCAGTAAATATGTGAGGGTAATAGCAGGTAAGCAATGAGTTGATGATGGAGAGCAGCAAAGAGGGGAGAGAAGATGCAGAAAGAAGGTGATTGGTGGAGAGAGTAGGCAAGGAAGGAACAATAACTGAGAAAGCCAGGTGACAGAGGAAATGATGGGCCTTAAGGGATGAAATGTGGTTGGGTTTAGGGAGCTATAAGTATTCCCATAGATATGGTTGCATCCTCTGTTGGGAGACAAGATAGTTGATGAAGATGAGAGCTCTTGAAGTGAACTGTTTAAGGATAATGGAAGTACTACATCAGAGTCAGTTGGTTTCAAGTAACCAAAGACATTTTTATACTTTGAAACATCGTGCATGTTCTAGTTAAGCTTCTTTCATTGTTTTGTCATTATATTCAGGAATAGTCTCATGACTAGATCATATCGTCTTCTTTCCTTTTTAAGATAGTAGCATATGACTTGATGGAAATTTGGTTGCTATTCTTAGCTGGTCAGTCAGTTTACTGTGTTGAGGCTTTCATAAGCAAAACAGACAACAGACAGCAAATATAATAATTTTATCAGTAAGTGGGTCATCTTGATTTAAACCAGCCATATCCAACCAAAATATTCTATCTGGTTCATTTTCAAACTGGCCAGATCCAGCCTCTCACACCTACCCTGCAATGTTGTAAAAATAGACAATCACATCATCGAAACCTCGATGCTACAAGATAATGCATGATCAATTCAGAATATTGTGAATACTTAGGTATTACATTTGACAGAATGCTAAAGGATTAAGAGTGGTAGGTTGGAGGATTTTAGAAACTTGTTGCAGATCCTTTGCTGTTTTGGAGATGAGATATTTTGCATTGATGCAAATTGAGCAATTGCATCTCAATTGATAATAGTGACTTCTTCAGGTGTTGTCATAAGAAGTGTCCTCACCTACCTGCACATTTGCAATTCAATCTGCATCTAAATCACTTGGGTGTTGTGGGATTTGGTTGAGTTTGGGACAACATAGCTAGGAAGATAGTATCAGTCACCTACCCAGCTACCTCAGGCAACTTACTAAAGAAACCATGCCAAATCTGACTACTGAAGCTCAATGTGGTTCTGCCACTCACTGGATCCTGTCCAACACATGCCAGCATGGAAAATGAACATTAAATGTTGATGATGATGACAATGATTGACAGAGCCATTCTAACTTTGATAACTGCCAAAGCTTGTATAATTATTATAGCTGATAGAGCCAGTTTAGCTATCATGATTAACAAAACCAGTCTATCATGAGTGATAGAATTAGTTTAACTATTGCAACTAACACTAACAAAGTCATAAAGATGTCATCTCTACATACATAGCTTAATGTATAAAAGATTGCATTGCCAAATCATAAGTATGAAGGAAACACTACACTCAGTGATTTAAACTTGTCTTCAGTATTGGTTGAATTGAAGCACATTTGTTGTCCAGTCAGTGTAAAACTGGTGGACAAAGAGAGAGATGCTTGTCATAGAGTAATCTACTGTACACATGTTAGATGTATGTATTGTATATTAGCTCACTCCCTCCATCAAATCAACATTGCCTGAACACATGGTGTACCACACATCCAGTGTTGAAGTGATTGCAGAGCAATATGAGGTGCTTTGCTCAAGAACATAATGCACCACATGGTCCAGGGATTGAAACCACAATCTGATGATTGTGAGTGCAATTCCCTAACCAATAGGCCATGCACGCTCACACTGTACTGGTACACCTTTCTTGAAAACACCTTCTAATATTAAGCATCAGGCTCTTCGACAGCTGATGTAATTGTCATATAGTCTAGTTATGATGAGGAAAAATACTGTAATCTAACAAATCATGACTGATAAAGCCAGTCTAAATGTAATGACTGACAGTCAATCTAACTATCATATGACAGAGTCTGTTTTTTCCCCTTTTTCCTGTTCTTTTCTTGTTTTGCTAGTTACTTGGCAACCTCACTAGTGCTGGTGCCATATAAAAAAGCACCCAGTACACTCTGTAGAGTGATTGGTGTTAGAAAGAGCTGTAGAGATCATGTCAAAGCTAACATTAGAGCTCAACATGGCTTTGTTGCTCACCAGATCCTGTCAAACTGTCCAACCCATGCCAGCATGGAAAATTAACAGTAAATGATGATGATGATTGACAAAACCAGTCTAACTTTGACAACTGACAAAGCTTGTTTAATTATTATAACCGATAGAGCAAGTTTAACTATCATGATTAACAAAACCAGTCTATCATGAATGATAGAGTTAGTCTATTGCAACTAATACTAACAAAGTCATAAAGATGTCCTCTCTACATACATAGCCTCATATATAAAAGATGGCATTGTCAAATCATAAGACTGAAGGGATCACAGCAGTCAGTGTATTAAACCTGTCTTTTGTATTGCTTTAATTGAAGAGTCAGTCTCTACTTGAAAGGTACTGGAGTTAGTAGATAAGCCTCTGAGATTAACAGCTCATGTCATGTTCCTTGTGTTATGTCCATGTCCAAGACACTTATCTCTAAATGACCAGTTCATTCATAAGTATATATTGGTTTCAAATTATGGCACAAGGCCAGGAATTTCAGGGGAAGGAGTAAGTTGATTAAATTGACCTCAGTGCTCAGCTGGTATTTATTTTATCAACCCTGAAAGGGTAAAAGGCATAGTTGACCATGGCAGAATTTGAAGTCAAAATGTAAGGAGGGATGAAATACTTCTAAGTATTTTGCCTGACACACTAAGAATTCTGCCAGTTCACTGCCTTATTCGTAAGTAGATATTTGCTATGAGCAGCACTATAGAATTGGTGAGTGTTTTAACTGGATTGCAATGCAGAGTTGAGTTCCTCTCATATGAGCTACTTTTAATACAAGGAAACATTTTTTCTTTTACCTATTTAGCTCTTTCAATTTGAATCTATCCAAGACTGCAGTTATTAAAGTGTCCTATTTAAGTTTAAAAGTTTGAACAAAATTATAACAGGAATGCTAACAGGAGATTCTTGTTGATTTGTTCCTGCATAATATCAATATATAAAGTTAGAAATATTATATAATCGCTTTAAACTGGCCATATCAGGCCCAAATATTCTACATGTTTTATGTTTAAACTGAGCTGTGTTCGCATGGATGATGGTACGCTTGCACTAAATGAGGATGCAAAGAAAGAGGTCTGGAGATGCCACTACGATAGATTGCTTAATAAAGAGAATGAATGGGAGAAAGAGAGCCTGCCGTATGTCGACCCAATAGAGGGACCAGCTATCCGAGTTGATAGTACCAGGGTAGATAAAGCAATTAAGAGTATGAAGACCGGGAAAGCCCCCGGCCCATCAGGAATCACTGCAGAGATGCTCAAAATATCTGGCAGTGTTGGCTATAGCCTAGTCACCCGTATTACGAACCAGGTGATACACGAAGGAGTCATACCCAATGACTGGTGTAGCAGCATCATAGTCAACTGCTACAAAGGTAAAGCTGACGCTTTAGATACAAATAATTACAGAGGCATCAAGCTGTTAGATCAGGTTATGAAAGTTACAGAGAGGGTCATAGCCCAACTAATTAGGGAGCGAATCAATTTAGATGAGATGCAGTTTGGGTTTGTGCCAGGTAAAAGCACTACTGATGCCTTATTTCTAGTGAGACAGTTGCAGGAGAAATACCTAGCTAAGGATAAACCTCTGTACCTGGCTTTCGTTGACATGGAGAAAGCCTTTGACAGGGTCAATGAGGAAACTTGGGATAGAAGAATGGTTAGTGAGAGCTGTGCGAGCCATGTACAGAGATGCTGCCAGTAAGGTGAGGGTTGGAAATGAGTACAGCAATGAATTCCGGGTAGAGGTAGGGGTCCACCAAGGTTCCGTCCTCAGCCCCCTCTTATTTACCATAGTCCTCCAGGCAATCACAGAGGAGTTCAAGACAGGTTGCCCCTGGGAGCTCCTCTATGCTGATGACCTTGCCCTAATTGCGGAGTCACTATCAGAACTAGAGGAGAAGTTTCAGGTGTGGAAGCAAGGTCTAGAATTGAAGGGCCTTAGAGTCAACCTAGCTAAAACCAAAATCCTAATAAGTAGGAAGGTAGATAAAACACAAACCCCTTCAGGTAGATGGCCCTGCTCAGTATGTAGAAAAGGAGTAGGTAGTAACTCTATAAGATGTACCCGGTGCAAGCTATGGACACATAAGAGGTGCAGCAACATCAAAGGCAGGTTAACTAGCAAGTTAGTTTTTGTTTGTGGCAGATGTTCAGGTGCAATAAAGACTGCAAACAAACAGGAAACAACTTCTATCTCATTCCAGGGTGAAAAACTAGAGGTAGTCGATAGCTTCCGCTATCTGGGCGACCAAGTTAGTAGTGGGGGTGGGTGCGCTGAAAGTGTAGCTGCTAGAATAAGAATAGCCTGGGCAAAGTTTAGAGAGCTCTTACCCCTGCTGGCGACAAAGGGACTCTCACTCAGAGTAACAGGCAGACTGTATGACGCATGCGTACGAACAACCATGCTACATGGCAGTGAAACATGGGCTGTAACTGCTGAGGACATACGTAAGCTCGCAAGGAATGAAGCCAGTATGCTCCGTTGGATGTGTAATGTCAATGTGAATACCCGTCAGAGTGTAAGTATCTTGAGAGAAAAGCTGAACATTAGAAGCATCAGTTGTGGCGTGCAAGAGAGACGATTGCGCTGGTATGAACATGTGGTGAGAATGGAGGAGGATAGCTGCGTGAAAAAGTGCCACACCCTAACAGTTGAGGGAACCCGTGGAAGAGGTAGGCCCAGGAAGACCTGGGCTGAGGTGGTGAGGCAAGACCTTCGTACATTGGGCCTCACCGAGGCGATGACTACTGACCGAGACCTTTGGAAATGTGCTGTGTGTGAGAAGACCCGGCAAGCCAAGTAAGATCGTTGCCAGTGCCCCTGGACTGGTTCTTGTGCGGGTGGCACATGAGATGCACCATTTTGAGCGTGGCCGTTGCCAGTACCGCCTGACTGGCTCCTGTAGGATTTTCAAGCGAGATCGTTGCCAGTGCCCCTGGACTGGCTTGTGCGGGTGGCACATAAAAGACACCATTTCGAGCGTGGCCGTTTTCGTGCGGGTGACACATAAAAGCACCCACTACACTCTCTGAGTGGTTGGCGTTAGGAAGGGCATCCAGCTGTAGAAACTCTGCCAAATTAGATTGGAGCCTGGTGTTGCCATCCGGTTTCACCAGTCCTCAGTCAAATCATCCAACCCATGCTAGCATGGAAAGCGGACGTTAAACGATGATGATGATGATAATTGAAGTCTTGAAGCTGCAAGATAATGCATGATTAATTCAAACTGATTTGAGTAAATAACCAATATGTTTGATAGAGCAATCTAAATGCTAAAGGGTTAAAGCCCCCCCCCCCCTAACATTTAATTCCATCATCATTTTGCATCTGCTTTCCATGTTGGCATGGGTTGGACAGGTTGTCATGCTCGACATCAATCCTTATTGGGAGCTACTGCTCTCCTAGATAAGTCTGAGGGCCATGCTTCATTCTTGTTTGTTTTTTATTTTTATTGGTCTCAATAGCTGGATGTCTTTCCTGACATCTTTACAGTGTATCTACTAAGTGTGTATTGTGGCACCAGCACTAAAGAAGTTGTCATGTTCTCGACAAAACTAAAGCATCTTCTCAAAGTGCATTTAACCTAAAAAAGGACAAAGTGTAAGTTTTTAGCACTTAAACTGATCATATCCAACCAAACTATTCTACCTGTTTTATGTTCAAACTGACCAGATCCAGCCTTTCACGCATATCCTACAATGTCATTCTAAAAACAGCAATCATTGAAATCTTGAAGCTATGAGACATTGCAGGATTAATTCAAAACAATATGAATGAATAACTATTATATTTGATTGAGTAATTTGAATAGCAAAGGGTTAACTCATATTGTGGTCATTTGCCCATAAATTCATAAGGTTAGGAGATATAATTAAGTTGGTCAGTATGATGGAAAGTGGGGAGGTGCATTGTCAGTTAACTAATAATCACAACTAAAATGTTTCCTAATTTACTTGATTGTTATTTTAACCATGCAAAGAATATGAGACTTCCAGGAAAAGTCGGCATTTGTACTGAGAGGAATTAATGAAATTGGAAGTCATCCATGAGAAGTGGAGTCTTTGCTGGAGTTTTAGTTTTCATTGAAACATCAGATAATAACGTTGTCATTGGGAGGGAATTTCTCATTCATTATTGCTGCAGGTTTGTTGGAACTGCTGGTGATACTAACTGGAGGACAGGATATAAGATTAGAGTAGTAGTAGTAATAATAATAATAATAATAATCCTTTCTACTGAAGGCACAAGGTCTGAAATTTATGGGGAGGGGACTAGTCAATTACATTGACCCCAGCGTTTCATTGGTACTTAATTAAGGATGAAAGGCAAAGTCAACCTCAGCAGAATTTGAACTCAGAATGTAGTGGCAGATGAAATACCACTAAGCATTTCACCTGGCATGCTAACAATTCTGCCAGCTCGCCGATTTAATAATAATAATAATAAGGCAGCAGATAGTATTGATGACCTAGCAACCTCTATGTTTGACTTGGTAGAAATAGCAGTGAAATCTCCCTCAAACCACAAGCTACTATTTCAAGAAAAGTAAAGGATGAATTGGACAATGTGATCTTTGATAAGTACAGAAAGACAAGATGTTCACAATTGGAATGCTTTTGTTCATGAATCTGTTTGATGACTACTAATTTGGGGCTTAACCCATTAGCTTTCAGACTACTCTGTCAAGCATAATGCTTATTTATTCACATTGTCTTAGGATGTTGAGTCTCACGAAGGCAATGACAAGTGACTGAGGCTTGGTGATTCGCTGTGCTTGAGCATACACATCAAGCTTAGTGAAATCGTAGTCATGGCCACTGCCAGTAACATATAATAGGCACCCATGCCTGTGACATGAAAAAGGCACCCAGTGACACATGAAAGATCCCCGGTACACTCTGTGGAGTGGTTGACATTAGGAGGGGCATCCAGTTGCAGAAACCATGCCAAAACAGACTGGAGCCTGGTGCAGCTCTCTGGTTTACCAGTTCCAGTCAAATTGTCTAATCCATGCCAGCATGGAAAATGGACGCTAAATGTTGATGATGATGTTGATGCTTGTTTTGAATTCATCAGGCATTATCTTGTAGCTTTGAGATTTCAATGATGGATTGCTTATTTTAAGAATTTTACATTGTTGGGTAGGTGTGAGAGGCAGGATCTGGCCAGTTTGAACATAGAACAGATAGAATATTTGGGCCCGATATAACTGAGGCTTAAATGCTAAAGAGTTAAATAACAATAACAAGGTTATTAGAAGGTTTTTTTTTAATAAAGAGGCCAGAGAGAAACAAGCAGACATTGGAATTTCTGCCATGGGGCAAAAGATTAAGAAAACACTAAATACTAATTTAACAATAGATGCAAAAGCTTGAATATGTATACAACCCTTACCCTTATTAAAGACAATAATTGACTTTTGGCTGAAAGTGATTTACCTCAGTTTTACTCTTTTAAAATTTTTTTGTTTTTCTTAAGTTTTTAGAAATGGTAGGAGATAATATTCTATTCTATTCTTTTATTCTATGTCGTATTGAAATTAGGTTTTTATGATTCATTGTATTCAAGGGCTAAGATAGTTCTGCTTCATTAATGGACTAGAGATATATATTTTATCAGTTTTAGACTGGAAGAGACTTACCTTATTTCCATTGAAATACACTGCCCTTTCTGTTCAATTAAGATTGAAAGTAATCAAGAATTTAATGCAATAACTTTGTCTTTAGTATGTCCATATTTGGATATAAACTAACATGAAATTTTAATCCTTTAGCATTTACGCCAGCCACATCTGGCCCAAATGTTCCACCTGTTTTATATTCAAATTAGCCAAATCCAGCCTCTCACACCTATTCTACAATGCCCTTCTAAAAAATAATCAAATGTGAGATAATGCATGATTAATTCAAAACATTGTTTAGCAAGTCAATATCAAAGTCAATATTCTTAGATATCATGTGATCCTTCTTGCATAAAACTATCTTAAATTTTTCTTTATGCCCTATAACCAGATTATTATAGCATTAGTTAACTATTATCAGGAATTTTACCTAAAGTCTTTGCAAGCTGCTGGAATGAAACTGTTATATTGATTTTCATTTGCTCTTGATTTCTCCAATTTTTAGCTGTATTTCTGCATTCTAACTTTAACCACTTGGATTTTTGTTTTCTTTAATTAGATTGCCCTAAGACTTACATATGTAGTTACCATTTTGAATGTTGTAGAGAATTAGTTCAGAGCACCTCAAGTGCTACATTTAGCCTCTTAACAAAAATGGATCCTCCATTGATTGGTAGATATAAAAAGAGACTAGACAGAATTTTGATTGCAGTATGCCTGACTGTCACACTGTGTCCCACATTGGTGATTCTCCGTGAGAAAAAGCCAAAGAGGAACTCTGTATGTGGTTGCTTAACCTGCTAGAAATATCAAATCACATGTTATCTTCTTAAAAAAATAGAGGAAAGTTTTGGATAATACGCTATTGTGTACAAATACATGCCCACACGACATCATCATCATTGTTGTCATCATCATCATATGTCCATTTTTCCATGTTTGTACGGGTCAGATGGAATTTGTTGAGACAAATTTTCTATGTCCAGATGCCTTCCTCTTGCAACCATCACCTGTTTCCAAGTAAGCTATAATTTCCTATAGCTAGACATGCTCACTTGTATGACGATTCTCATTTGCAACCACCACATGATGTCAAGACAAGGGTACACACTAACACATACACATGCACATGTATGTATACATATACAGTAATGCCTTGCTATACGAGTTAATTTGTTCCTGGAGACTGCTCGTAAAGTAAGGTATTACTGTATATATATGACTAGCTTCTTTCAGTTTCCATCTACCAAATCCAATTCTCAATTCTTTGGTCAGCCCAGGGCTGTAGTCAAAGACACTTACCAAAAGTACTACACAGTGAGACCAAATCCTAGGCCATATGATTGGGAAGCAAGCTTCTTAATCAAAAAGCCATGCCTGAGTAAACAACAAGATGGACACGGCTGAAATACCATTAATTGATGGTGTGTTCAAATTAGATCTGACCAAGATTAAACAAACAACAGAAACTTCTATAGTAAGGTATGATTGACAACGTCCATAAACCAAGATATTATTTTGTGTAACATTTTCTGAAATCGTGGTGTCTCCATACTGATATGGTGCTGAGCGTTTAATAAAATAACATAAAACTTGTTTTCAAACTTGAGGTGGTTACATGCTAACATACTAAAAGTATTTTCACTATTGTAGTTAGTATTGGCTATGCTATTAATAAAAAAAAAAAAGGGTTATTGTGTTCAGATATGTTCACTACAGTTCTACAGTATTCACAACTATATTGCCCTATGCAGGGTTGGCTTAAGGTACTGGTAACTCTGGCAGCCGCCCGGGGCACCAAGGAGGGCGTGTCAAAGACAAGGAAATTTCCATGAGCGTCAGCTTGTACACGCCGAAGTTCAGCTTGCCTGGGGCGCCAGCAACCCTAGGGCTGGCCCTAATACCATGTTCAGTATTGTATTGTTGTGTGTTCACTACTGTATTGTAATATTGAAGTGAAACATATTTACACAGTAGTAGGAGTACTACTATTCTGCTGTATATGTACTGTAATGTGTTTTGTGGTGATATGTTCTGTTGTAGTGCACAGTATTTCTACTATGTTGTACAGGGGTTGGACAAAATAATGGAAACACCTAGCATCATGATTTTGAATATTTATAAAACCATCAAAAGCTTGTTTATTTTTATGCTTTTTGATTTATTATTAGTGTTGCCTAATATGTTTTGCTAAAATTGCTGTTTCTTTTCAGATATCATCAGAAAAAGGTAATTAAAATTCATTAGAATGACAGATCTATCAGACTTTCAAAGAGGTCAAATTGTTGGTGTTCGTATGGCAGGCGCTAGCATAACGAAAACAGCCAAAATGTTTATCAAGAAGTACTGTCTCGAAAGCAATGACAGCCTTTAAGAAAGACGGAAAAACTTTCTCATCAAAACAAAACTCTGGAAGAAAACCAAAACTTTCAGATAGGGACCGTCAGACTCTTATGCAAATTGTTAGAAAAGATCACAAAAGTACTGCTCCTGAAATTACTGCAGAGCTTAATGACCACTTTGAGAACTCAGTTTCCGCAAAAACTGTTTGCCGGGAGCTGCATAAAGCCGGATTTCATGGGAGGGCTGCAATTAGAAAACCACTACTTTCAAAAACAAATGTTGCAAAGCGTTTAGAGTGGAGTAAAAACCTACTGAATTGGTCCCTAGAGCAATGGAAGAATGTTATTTTCTCGGACGAGTCATCCTTTACCTTATTTCCGACTACCGGCCGAGTATACGTGTAGAGACAGCCAAAAGAAGCATTTGACCCAGACTGCCTTCTTCCAACAGTTAAACATGGAGGGGGATCTGTGATGATCTGGGGTGGGGGGTTGCTATATCTTTGAAATCCGCTGGCCCAATGATTTCCCATCATGGCAGAATTAATAGTCAAGACTATTTAAAGCATTTTATCTGATCAAATTCATCCTATGGTTGCGGATCTGTTTCTGCAGGGAAACGCAATCTTTCAGGATGATAATGCACCAATTCACACAGCTAAAGTTGTTACTGAATGACACAAGGAACATTCTAGTGAAGGTGAACATCTTATCTGGCCACCACAGTCCCCAGATCTCAATATTATTGAACATTTATGGTGCATTTTAGAAAAACAAGTAAGGAGTCAATATCCTCCACCATCGTCACTACAAGAACTAGAGATTATTTTAACTGAAGAATGGACAAAAATTCCTTTGTAAACAATTCAAATTTTGTATGAGTCCATACCTCATAGAATTCAAGCTGTAATTACTGTAAAGGCAGTCTTACCCCATATTAAAATAAATTTGTTTGAAATTTTAAGGTGTTTCCATTATTTTGTCCAACCCCTGTATGCTCACTACAATACTTCAGTATGTTCACTAATGACTGCATTTTATTTAATTGTGTAAATTATGTGTATACTGTACTATATTATTCCCTATTGCAATATGTGTGTAAGTTATTTTCTCTATTTCTTTAATTCAATGTGATCTTCATAATATTTTTTCTGTCTATTGCAGCGCCCTTCACTAAAATGAAGCGGTGTGCCATGAAAACGTATGGTAGATCATCTGAATCTGCTTCAAGTCGTGCCTTTGATGATATAATACATAACAAAAATAATAAAAGCTTAACAGTAAAAGCATCACCTCTTATTCAAAAATGGGGAAAAACTTCCTTCACAGCAGTACGTGGAAGAAGAGAAAGGGATCCAGAAGCAAAAATTGCCAGAGATAGAGAAATGGAAGTATCTAAAAGAACTCGTTTTGATGACGATATTTCTGATGACCCTTTTAGCTTTGAATCTGAAGACTTAAAAGGAACAAGCCGTAGTTCCATAACTATGGTACCTCTGCATTCAAATGCATCACAGAAAAATATTATTGTCACAGCTCCTGCTGTTGGCATTGTAACCAAGAAGAATTTCAATGACTACAATATTGATCCTGCGGCAGTAAAACCATTGCCTAACACAGATCCTGATAAAGTATTGTACAGGTCAGCTAAGACCTACTCTGTAAGTCCGACTAAACGAACTGATAATATGCGTCAATCTACGATAGACCAATTTACTAATTTGCACAGTGGTCCACAAGAACGACTCTCTTTGGATTCTTCTCCTCAGAAAATGACCATCAAGGTCAGTGATTATTCATACTCACAGAAATTCTTCCTTTCTCAAAATAACTCTGGTGTTTCTACCCAACATTCCAACAGTCCAGAACCTTCATCTTGCATCACATTGAGTGCTCAATCTTCTCCTGAGAAACTGATATCTGTTTTAAGCAATTTGCCTCCATCTGAAGAGAATACTGATGATGACAGTTATAAATTTAAACGGAAACCTATATTCCGCACATATACAAATCATAAACTGCCTGTGTCTGTTGTTCCAACCAGCTCTCCTTCTAAACATATGGTAAAATCAACAACCAAGACTAAAGCACCCATCAGTGCCCATGCATCTAACACTGTTTTATGTGACACTCAAGACAGTTTCACAAACAGTACGGTCATCTCTCGGAGTGAAGTGAAAAATAAACGTGGCACAACCATAATATTTCTTTGTAAGCCAAAAGGAATGGACAATATCAAAAGTTTAAAGAAAACTCCGAGGGAAACTGCCAGTGAGTTATTTGATAAGATTATTAAAAAGAAATCAGTGAATGTAAGTGAAGAGAAGCAACCAAATATCATTTCTCCAAGCAGCCCTGTTTTTTCAGAAAGTAGTGATGAAGGGCCACCTCCACTTTCTCCTGAAGAGGTACGAAAAGGCTTAGATGAAATTGAGAAAGGTGGATCATCCCAGTTGAATTTTGCTGAGGTTGATGTTGAGATGTTCAATGATCATTCCGATGAAGAATCTATAAAATTGTTTTCACTGGACGACAAAGATGATTCTACGGGATCTGATGGGCCCAGCAAGAAAGAAGTTAATTCTACCAATGTGTTAAAGCACCATGAATATGATGATCTGTTTAAGTTAGATGAAGATGATGACTTTGATTTTATGAATGACTCATGTAATTCTGTGTCGAACAATGATGATCATGACTCTCCGAATGCAGATATTTTTGATCTTGATGATACTTATGACAAATCATTAACTATGAAAACAGCTAAAACTTACACCCGTCAGACAATAAAAGAAAAACCAACTGAAAGGAAAATATTTAAGTCTAAAAATACTAGATATTCTATCTCTGGATCTGGTCAAACTAAATTATTGAGTAAAAGCCCAAAGAAGGTAAGTCCAGCTTTTCCATTTTCAACTTACCCCTTTCATACCATTTAAGCATTTCAGGCCCTGTACAGTCATTCACACCTCAGATTTGATCTGCAGCAAATTATTTAAAAATAACTCAATCAAAAATATTTTTATAGGAATAAGCAAGGTACCTAAAACCTTCAAGTGGTTGCTTGAAATAGCAGCCAAATTTTCATCAAATCACATCCCACTATTTTTATTGTATTATATCTTCTTTTCCATGCTGGCACAGCTCGAACGATTTTTGTTAGCTACTTTAGCCCCAAGCCTTCTGAATGGATCTGATAGATGGAAACTGAAAGAAGCCTGTCATGCCACATGAAAAGCACTCGTACCAATTTTGCATAAAAGTGCTTGTGCCCATGCCACGTTTAAATCACTCAGTACACACTGTACAGTGGTTGACATTAGGAAGGGCATCCAGTTGTAGAAACCAAGCCAAATCAGACAGAGGCCTGGTGCAGCTCTCTGACCACTTGGTTCCAGATTCAGTCTCATTAGGTGGCACCTTGGGATTGCTGTAAGTATAGCTGTGTGATTAAGAAGCTTTCTTCTGGGTTCAGTTTCACTGCAAAGCCTTATGAGTGGATTTGACAGATGGAAACTGAAAAAAGCTCATTATATATATATTTGTATGTGTGTGTGTGTTTGTTGTAAACAATTGTCACCGTTACATAAGTGTTGTCCCTCGTTTTCAATCTTCCATGAAAACATGTCTGGCCTTGGGGAAATATTACCTTACTTGGCAACAAGAAAGGCATCTGACCATAGAAAATCATCTGCAGCAAATTCAATCTGACCCATACCAGCTTGGAAAAGTGGACATTAAAAGAATGATGATGATAAATATTTTCCTTCTTTGTTGTCCCCACTCTCACTCAAGGATGCAGGCACTCCCGGTTGGGAACTCCTGTAGTAAGGAGAGATACAGGCACTGGCCTCTATGCTTTACAACATGAATATAAACAATGATGGGTGATGTCAGTAGCTAGTGATAGTGCTTAGGAAAAAAAATATTGGTGAAGCATAATCACTCTGATGTCTGAATGTTGTGTTAAGTGTACAAGTGTCTGTGGAATCCTTAGCCATTTATGCTATAATTTAGCAAGTAGTACTGGTCAGTGACTGTTTGGAGTATTCAGTGTCAAAACTGGCATAAGATCTGCTTAACACATTAGTATATAAACCTGCCATAACCAGCAAAAGTATTCTACCTGCTTTGTGTTCAAACTGGCCAGATTCAGCCTCTTACACTTACCCTACAATGTTAGTCTTAAACAACAACAGTTGTCAAGTTGTTGTGTGCGGAATAAACACACACACACATATATACACATATATATAATGGGCTTCCACACAGTTTGCCCCTACTGAATTCACTCACAAAGCATTGGTTTGTTTGGGGCTGTAGTAGATGACACTTGTCCATGGTGCTGCACAGTGGGACTGAACCCAAAACCCCATGATTGCAATGTGAACTTCTCAACCACACTGTTAAGCCTATAATATATATTATTGTTGTTGTTGTTTAACCTCTGATTGAGCAATTCTATGACTAAAGCCATTCAAATCGTGACTATTCTGATTTTCAGGCAGTATATATATATATATATATATATATATATATATATATATACCTTCGTGACTGGCCTTCGTGCTGGTGGCATGTAAAAGCACCCACTACACTCTCAGAGTGGTTGGCGTTAGGAAGGGCATCCAGCTGTAGAAACTCTGCCAAATCAGATTGGAGCCTGGTGTAGCCATCTGGTTTCACCAGTCCTCAGTCAAATCGTCCAACCCATGCTAGCATGGAAAGTAGACGTTAAACGACGATGATGATATATTGCATATGTCTATAAAGGCAACAATTTATAATTAAATCCATCAGGTGTGGTATCCAGTGGATGTGAAATTGAAGAATAGATGAGAATGATGGATATGTTGGGGTTTGACAGTGAGAAATTTCTGCTGGTTTTGACACCAGCTCTATAGAATGGGTTTTAGCAGATAGAATATATAGTATTTCTCTGCTAAATATGTGTTAGAGCTCTTCATTACGTTTCTGAAAGTTGCTGCTTTTTTTTTCTTTTTTAAGATTTTCCATGAAATTGTGATGTCCTCTTTCCCTGTCTGTGTTTGGAATGCAATGTTTATTTTGTGACTATGTTTCAAGGAAATGATTTTGGTAAAGGCAGTACTTTTAGTGATTATGTTTTAGTTATTGCTTATGCCTGTATAAATTATAATTCCACTCTGATCAAGTAGAACTGTAATTTATAATGAAAGACATTCTAGCCATGATCATTATTTTTCATTTGCAGGCAGTAAACTGCATTATTCATTAGGTCTTTCATTTTTTAAAAGTGAGTAGTGGTTAAAAAGAAAAGAGATCTACGTAGAGGATCTTGTCTCTAACAATAGTGGATATGACTTCTTTTCATGCAGGAATTAACTGTAAGTGCATTGACCTAACAAATCCAGCTCACTGACTTTATTTTGGTGCTGTGAATCACCTGGAACTCAAACTCTGTATATGTTATAAACACGTTTATTTACGTATTTGTTGTGGTGGTTGCTCCAATAGAAGTTCAAATGTGAAGTTTGTGTTGAAGTGACAGAATGGCTTCAGGTCAAATTGACTTGAGATTCAAAGCTTCTGGAGATAACATGGCCATGAGAACTGCGCCTACGGTTCATGCTGAATTTGAAATGCATGTTTCTGTGTCAGAATTGCAGTTCCATTGGAACATCTGAATATGTAGTGAAACATGTCTATCCTTGTTCCTGGTCTTCAAGATCTGCTTCAGATTCAGGTTGGGTACTGACATTCCACTGCAATTTTCTTCTTGTATCTCCTCTAACCATGTTGTTTCTATTCAATCTTGTTACCAACAGTCATCATGCCACTGTTTGTCTATCTCTGTTTTCCAGTACACTCTTACTCTGTCTCTTCGTTACTTTTCTATTACTCCTTTCTTCTATCATGCTGCCTTAAATGAAAGAAGATAGCAATGCATGTCCATCACTCCCTGCTTGCTGTCTAGTTTACCCTGTCATTCTAACTATTTGGTGCCAGAGGCACTGGTCTATTAGCTTGGGCACCACATGGTATGTTCTGACATGCTCTTTACCAAATCATCTTACCTGGTGCCATAGAGACTGCACTACTCTTCCATTGACAACTTTATGCTATTTACAATTACTCTTACATCAAAGACTGATGCAATGTACAGGATGCACCTTCAGCCTTGGCAGGTAGCATGTGAGACAACTATCTGTCCATTTGTAATTTTAACCCTGCAAAGATCCTCTCTTTGTAAATTAGGTGCAGAGTAGAGAAAATGTTAGGCTATGCCTATAAAAGTTTCAATGTGACTATGACATCAACACTGTCTGGCTACTGCTGTGGACTTGTACAAGGCAGCCCTTATACCCACCTGTTAGTCATCTCTGGCTGCTAAATCTCTGATAATCTGGGCATGATATTAGAGGAGATTCAAGGCCATTCCTCTACCATGTTTTTATGGCCTAAAATAGAGGCAACCTTTATACTTAGCAATGTTTATTGCTGCAATGAACCTCCTGACAGCTAATCCTCCATTCTGGTATCAAGAACAGCAAGAATAAAGACCAATGCAGGTCTTTATTCTTCATTTGCCTTCATCTGGTAGTGTGATAGAAAAATGTCACTTTTTACACGTCCAGTTGTGTAGGAGAGGAAGAAAGATACAAGCAAACAACAACATGAAGAAAACCTAGCTCTCTTTGGTTTTGTTGGGTGGGGGAGAGCTAGTAAAGGAATGAAAGGAGACAGCATGGGGTCATTGGTCTTGAGAAAGAAGACAACTTCTTTAGTGCCTGTATCACAATAAAGTTCATTCTTGCTGTAAAGTGGGTGATGATAGGAAGGGCATCTAGAGCCTTAGAAACTATGCCAAAAAGTGGAATATATGACAAGACATGGAACCTAACCCACCTAGGAAAGCAGTAATTCTGAATAACTACTGGCTTAGACTAGCAGAATATGTCCAGTCCCTGCCAGTATGTAAAAGCAGATATAAAAATGATGATGATTTTTATACTCCAGCCTCTTGCCTCATGTACTTTATGGCCAACTCTTGATTCTTTCCACTTTCTGAGAAAGATGCATTTGGTCATGTACTTTATTTGATACCATGAATGTCATGAAGCTAGCAGTTATAAAAATAGTTCAGTACTCTTATTGGATTCCTTTATTTTTGTGTGTAGATTATGATTTAGATTGAATTGAGACTATCTCTGCCTTGAAAAATCCAACAATTTTTTTTGATTCTGTGGTGCACTGTCAGATCAAGCAAAAAATTACTGATATATTTTACAAGGAAAATTAAAAATAAGAACCTCTTTAATGTTAAAACTTCAAAAAAAAAAAGTGAAGAAAACTATTGTTTTATTTACTAAACCTACCTATAACAGAATTATCAATAACATGTTTTTTTCAAGATGCTGAAGCATTAGGTTGGGTTTTCTATATCCTTAAATGATATTTAAAAAAAAATCTCTGGCACACTAAGACACCTCTTGTGCTACGCTGTTTTTGAACCACTATTTTATTAACCAGTTATACAATAAAATATTAATGTGGGTTATAATATAAGTGGAATGCTACAGCTGCCAAGAATGTCTCCACTTCAGGTGCAGCTTACTCTCAAATACATTTGACTATTATGAAACTGATAGTCAGCCAAAGATAACATTACAAATGAAGAAGGAAAAGACCCAGAAAAATCATCTGAATGCTGGAGTGGGAAGCTACCAATGATGTTTCCATAGACTTAGGCTTCAGTTTTTTTCTTTGGCTGCTGCGTCTTGTCTGTGCTGTAGATGACACAAGAGCCTGTTCATCATCATCATTTGATGGTCATTGTCCATGCTGGCATGGGTTGGACAGTTTGACCAGAGCTGGCAAACTGAGGAGCTGCACCAGACTCCAGTCTGATTTGGCATGGTTTCTACAGCTGGATGCCCTTCCTAATGCCAATCACTTTACAGAATGTGCTGAGTGCTTTTATGTGACACCAAACAGGTGCTTTTACATGCTGCCACATGGGCACTTTTATGTGGAACCACATGGATGCTCTTACATGGCACTGCATGGGTGCTCTATGTGACACCATCATGAGTGCTTTACACCACCAGAAAGGCCAGTCTTAACACTTCTGCTGCAGAGAATGTGGTCTGATCAATAAGTATCCAGACTGTTGCCATAGTAATGAAGCTAAAGCATGTGGAGTGAAGTCGCTTGGCACAGATTGACCTTGAACTCTGCTGTGCATGCGCCCTAAGTTTTAACATTCTAGCTCACTTTTGCTGTTTACAGCAGTGCTTGGAAGGAAGGTATGTAACATGTGAGTGTCGTATTGACCATGACAGAAAACATTGAGTAGAGAATCTGTATCAAATTTTGCCAAAAGCTTGGCAATACCTGCTCAAAGGCCTACGCAAAGTTTTCAAACAGTTTTCATCATTCCCGACACAAGGAGATTTTGTGCAACTGAAACCCGAGTGTCTTTTTGGTCAGCTGAAAGCAATTTTGGCACAAACTTGGCAGACACGCATCACATACCCAAATCTTCAGTGATAATGGACTGAACTGAACCGTAACTAATCTGCACATCCTCTGACAACTCACGGATGGTAATTCAATGATTTCCCCTCACAGTTGCTCATAATCATCTGCGATATTTTTCTCAGTTCTGCTGGTTGTGGGTCTCCCAGAATGTTTGTCACTATTGACATTTATTTGACCATCTTGGAAACGTTTGAACCACTCATACACTTGTGTGGCTCATACACTCCTCTCCATACACTTTCTGCAACTTTGCATAGGCCTCTAAGCAGGTATCATCATGACAACTTTCTTTGTCAAAGTCAATGCGGCAATTAGATGCTACACACCTTCCTTCCAAGCACTGCTGTAAATAGCGGAAGTGAGCTAGAACGTTAAAATTAAGTGTACATGCACAGCAGAGTTCAAGGTCAATCTTTGCCAAGTGGCTTCATTCTGTGTGCTTTTTAGCTTTGTTACTATGGCAATAGTCCGGATATTTATTGATCAGACCTTGTATATGAGAGCTGGTGAAATATTGACAAAACATGGGACAGAAAATTTTTTCACAATGGATTTCTAAACATCTTTTTACAAAATCTAACTGACTGAATTTCAGTTTTGGCATTGTGAGCAGAAAAATCAATAAGAGAGAAAAGCATTATGATCCCAGTTGCTGCAAACACCTCCCACCTTTTCTCTCCTCTCTCTCTCTCTCTCTCTCTCTCTCTCTCTCTCTTCTCTCTCTCTCTCTCTCTTCAAAACCTGTTCAATGTTAGCAGTGTCAAATTGCCAGCATCCAAACATCTGTGCCCAATCCTCTCATATATCTAGAACCCATAGTTATAAACTCTTCAGTCCTCACTGTCATGGTCAGCCACTCCAGTTTGGCCAATATCGTTTCAAAACCCGCATTCTACCGTAGGCACAAATGCAAACATACACAGCCTTACACCCCAACCTATATCCTATCAACTGCCCACTGGGAAGATCCTGCCTCAAAAGTTGTAGTCTATAGAACCACCCTCACATCTGATGGCATCACAAGACAGACACTACGCAGGCATGAGAGTCAATAACTTTAAGAGATGGCATGCACTGCACATGCAGTCCTTCAAGTGTATGAATACAGAACACTCCACCTCCCTGTCCTGCTTCATTTGAAGATTGTGACCATCGAAATGACTTCCCATCAAATGGAGTATTCTTGACAGGCCCCTTTTTTATTCATTTGGAGCTTGTAATTGCCAATTCTGTCTTCATGGGAGATCACACATTCTCCGCCAACCTGCAGTATCTATCAATAGGGAGATTGAACTGTTATGTTGTTACCACCTTTGGTTGCTTACAACCTTGATATACTGCCCTAGGCCTAGCTGACCCACACACAAGGACAGGGTATTTAGTCCCTGCCATCAATATAGACAACAGCTCATGGTCATGCGATCTTAGGGAAATAACTCAAGATAGTCAATAACTTGAATTTAAACAACTAAGTTGAAGAATGATGTTCTGAATGACATGTCAAAATTGCAAGGCCCAAATCTACACAATACTTTTTATGTGTAAATGAATTGAATGGAGCAATGGGAAATGAAGTGTTTTGTTCAAGAACACAATGCATTACCCAGTCCAAGAATCGAAACCACGATTTTACAATCACGAGTCCATAACCACTATACAATATGCCTCCACATCAGGACCTACAGTACTATATATATATATATATATATATATATATATATATATATATATATATATAATATTATGTAGGTAGTTAGGGTCAGTCCCAGCCATTTCATCTTGAAGCACATCTGTTTGTTCTATTATTATAATCCAGTATGAAAACTCAGTTGTGTCAGTGCACAGCAGAGATCTAGGTCAATTCTGTGTTAGTATGTAAACTCAATGTGTTAGTGCAAAATACTCATTAAACTTGAGAATTATGGAAATATTATTTGCAGAGTTACTGTAATAACAAAATGGGAAATTTGAAATTTTTTGGTGCTATTTATTTATTCACCATTACATGTGTTTCATTTGCTAATAAGAATTACAAAGTTTTACATGTAAAAAATTTCCTATTAGAAGTTCTTCAGACAAATTTAATTTCACTATTTTTGTAATTCCTATTAGCAAATGAAACACATGTAATGGTGAATAAATAATACCAAAAAATTTCCAATCTCTTGCTTTATATACTTGCTGAGCAACTTGTCATTGCCTGATAATTTGCACAATAGAATGTCTTGGATTTTTGAAAAGCTCACCCACATAAGTTGGATTTTTCTCTGTTTTGACAAGGAGTTTTCAAATTTTTCTTTCACCACACCCTTGCAAATGATATGGGGATGGGTTTTTTATGAAGAAAAGTTTTGAAATTTTATGAATTTTTCAAACCCCACTCCCCAACCCAGCACCGATTTTGGCCAATGTTTATGAAATAAACATTGGCCAAAATGGCAGAGGGAGAACATAGAGGTTAGAAAAAAGAAAAAAATAGGAAATTACAATTCCTGTGTCCTTTATTTTCAAACAGAAAATGAAATGTAATTTAAAAACAATAGGGAAATGTTTTTATTAACCCTACCCACTTCCCATAAATCCTAAAATCTCGTCTTTTTCCAAAATTTTTCTTTTAACCATAGTCTCAAAGTACAGAAAGTCCAAATCTAACAGTTTGTTTTTGTTTAGAATTTCAAAATAATTTTCAGACAAAAAGGTGATTTAAGGGCATATATGTTTCTAGCACATCCCACAACCACCTGGTACCTTCCTCGTTTCTTTGTCACTCTGACATGTATTGATGTTGTTGAAATTTTATTTCCCCATAAACACATTTTATGGAAAGATCATGTAGTTGTCCATTGCTGGAATTTAAAAAACAACAACAAAAAAATTTATTTAGGTCCTTAACCCCATCCTGCATTAAGTGAGCCCATGTGTGTGTGTGTGTGTGTGTGTGTAAGAAAAAACATATTTACTAACAGGAAAGTATGCTATTAAAATAAATTCTACTTTACATACCTTTTTTAAATCACTGAGCCTTAATGAAATTCTTTACGCTCGCGCACACACAGGCACACAAGATGATGTGAGTGATATGCTTTTATAGAGAGTAAAAAAATGAAGAGAGAGAGACAGACAGACAGACAGATCCTCTCTATCACTGTCACAGATTTAAAAATTTTTTAAATAAATGAAAATGTTTAAATTTGGTATATTGATGTACTTTTTCATGATGAATACTAAAGAGTAAATTTATTCAATAAAATCGCAATTGGCTTCAACCATGGCCTCCAGATGACTTCGGAATTTTCTGCAACTCTTCTGGACAGTCTCTTTGTTTAAGTTGTTGAACGTTGCCATAATCCTTGCCTTCAGTTCATCTTTGATGTTACAAGGAGTTTTGTTGGTCTCTTACTCATTTGTGCCCCACACATAATAATCAAGGTTGCAGTCTGGGGAGTTAGGTGACCAGATGTTAGGGGTGATGTGGTTACAGAAATTGTCTTGTGTAGCATGGTGCAGAGTCCTGTTGTCAGACATTGGGTCTTCCAGCAGCCACCCTCTTGACCCAGGGCAGCACTGCCTCCTCCAGGAACTTAATGTAGGCCTGTGTGTTTAGTCTGAGGATCTGTGGGAAGATAGATGGAAGCATAACGTCCCCATCACTAGTGATCACTCCAAACACCATGATGTTGACTGGATGTTTGATTTTTATCACTCTCGGTACGTGTCCTCAGATTGACACCAAATCACTCTGGAATGTTTGTACTGGAGCTTCCAGCACAAATTCCAAAGAGTGCAGCATGTTGTTTCCAAATTTCTGGCTGAGTGAATTGCATCATGGTGCTGTTTTTCTCACAGACAGTGTCCAACCGACCCTACTATACTGTGTAGTCAACAAAATCCAAAACAAACAATGTGCATGTGCGAAATTAAAGATATGAAATGGCGACAATTTATGGTACTTGAACAGGCATATTCATAAAATGCGCTATCTATCTTAAATCAACCTTTCAGGCTTTAAGCAAGCTTCTTGTGTGTGTGTATTATCATCATTTAATGTCTACTTTCCCATGCTTGCATGAGTCAGATATGTAAGTATACATAATTATGTATATTAGGAGTAATTCTTGTGATATATTTGCATCAGTAAATATGTATATATGCTTCTTTGCATGCTAATCTGCTTCTGTGGGGATGGGCATTAATTAGCAAATGAACAGCCATCTAAAATGATAAATCATTGAGACATCATACTGATTTCTCTATAACCTGATAGCCTGGGTTGTGTAAATCTCAAACGTCTTCCATTCAGAGACTCAGTGACAACACAGTCTTGTATCTTTACGATAAGGCATTCTTCATCGCATTAGAAAGTATAAAGGCTAATTACCTAATCTAATTTAACACAGTTGTTGTTATTGATACAGCAACACTGTCAGCAGTCCAATGTGAATACTAGATTATAAAGAAGAGTTACGCAATCTCTGAAGATTTGAAAATATATTTAGGCTATATGATCTTTAATGTAACTGACATTTATTCATTGTTAATGAAACATGCATGAGATGATGTAACTAAATATTGTATAAACTAATTCTCCTGTTTTGTTACACACACACACACACACACACACACATGTATAGATATGTATTCACACAGTTAGAAGGATTCATTAAGAATCAAGGCATATCAACATGTGAGATGCCAGAAAATGTTGTATTATATAACAAAGCTGTTATATAATACAACATTGTAGACATCCTGACAGAATACTGTATGTAAATATTAAATCAAATTGATAACTAACAATCCAATTCACAAATAGATGTTTGGTGCCACATAAGTATAAAATAGTAACACACTAATAGTGTTTAAATTATCAACAGCTGTTTTGGTAGAATTTCATTCAATGTAATCATAAAAGATTACATAATATTATGCTGTTGCTAATTTAAATATGCCATTTGTCATCATCATCATCATCATCGTTTAACGTCCGCTTTCCATGCTAGCATGGGTTGGACGATTTGACTGAGGACTGGTGAAACCGGATGGCAACACCAGGCTCCAATCTAATTTGGCAGAGTTTCTACAGCTGGATGCCCTTCCTAACGCCAACCACTCAGAGAGTGTAGTGGGTGCTTTTACGTGTCACCCGCACGAAAACGGCCACGCTCAAAATGGTGTCTTTTATGTGCCACCCGCACAAGCCAGTCCAGGGACACTGGCAACGATCTCGCTCGAAAATCCTACGGGAGCCAGTCAGGCGGTACTGGCAACGGCCACGCTCAGAATGGTGCATCTCATGTGCCATCCGCACAAGAGCCAGTCCAGGGGCACTGGCAACGATCGTACTTGGCTTGCCGGGTCTTCTCACGCACAGCACATTTCCAAAGGTCTCGGTCAGTAGTCATCGCCTCGGTGAGGCCCAATGTACGAAGGTCTTGCCTCACTACCTCAGCCCAGGTCTTCCTGGGCCTACCTCTTCCACGGGTTCCCTCAACTGTTAGGGTGTGGCACTTTTTCACGCAGCTATCCTCATCCATTCTCACCACATGTCCATACCAGCGCAATCGTCTCTCTTGCACACCACAACTGATGCTTCTAATGTTCAGCTTTTCTCTCAAGATACTTACACTCTGACGGGTATTCACATTGACATTACACATCCGACGGAGCATACTGGCTTCATTCCTTGCGAGCTTACGTATGTCCTCAGCAGTTACAGCCCATGTTTCACTGTCATGTAGCATGGCTGTTCGTACGCATGCGTCATACAGTCTGCCTTTACTCTGAGTGAGAGTGCCTTTGTCACCAGCAGGGGTAAGAGCTCTCTAAACTTTGCCCAGGCTATTCTTATTCTAGCAGCTACACTTTCAGCGCACCCACCCCCACTACTAACTTGGTCGCCCAGATAGCGAAAGCTATTGACTACCTCTAGTTTTTCGCCCTAGACATGGACACAATTAAAAAATGGGTATATAGTGTGTATACTCTTACTCTTTTACATGTTTCACTCATTTGACTGCAGCCATGCTGGAGCACCACCTTTAGCCAAAGAAATTGACTCCAGGACTTATTCTTTGTAAGCCTAGGACTTAATCTATTGGTCTCTCATTTGCCGAACTGCTAAATTTCAAGGACATAAACACACCAGCATCGGTTGTCAAGCAATGGTGGGGGGGACAAGCATAAATATATATACATACTAGCAGTATAACCCGACCTTGTCCGGGTGTGACTTATTATGCCATCTACGATAAGTCTTGCTAGCTGAAAATCAACTAAAAAAGAAAGCCTTACAACGAAAAAACCCTTATGATGTAAATATGTTCATAATTCAAAAGACGATGAAATTAATAGGGAAAGTCTGAAGGCTATTTTGCGTAAAATTATTAAGCATACGTAAATTTCATCCGTGTAATTGGCTATAGAAATGCTTGTGCAAAACAACTTTTTGTGCTGCCCCGATTATACATAGCAGTGTAATCCCTTTTAGCAGGAGCTTGGACGGCAATTTCTGATGAAGCAATTGCTGGCGATCTGTTGCTACACAGTTTTGCCAGAATTCTATCAGATTGGGCAGAAGATGTTGATGCACCATTTTGCATTATGTTCAAAATAGCTTCTGGAATGTGGTGCATTACTGCAGTCTGTTGCTGTCATTTTAAACCGGTTGCTGTCTTTCCCCAGCAAACTCTCTTCTTTGGAGGCATAATCTATGTATATATTAAACAGAACAACAAAAGTTATAATAGATGGCAGTGTCGGTACTTTTCACATATCTGTAATTTTTCAGATTAACACCCGCATGATTACCCAACCCTAATCCTAATACTAATCCTAAACCCTAACCCTAAAAACCGTAACCGTAACATTAATCCTAAACCCTAACCAAACCCTAACCCTAACACCCTAGTGAAAATCTTGGTAAATTTACAAAACATGAGTTATATTTTACTGAATGATTGTGTATGCTTTTGAGAGAGCTAGAGAGGGGGAGAGAAAGGAATAGGGGTAGTTAAAAGTTTTCTTATGACTGCTTCTCTTCACTGCCTATTACTTCATTAGAACTCTAAGGATGCACATAAGCACATAATAGAGAAAAATGAAACAAATATGGATGACTTGCTCCGAAACACCACCGAGTGGGGAACACTTCTCAAAAATAACCTGCAGTTGTTTCCTTCAAAATTCCTACATGCTTGAAATGTACATACATCAAGGTACATTTGTACAAAATTTCATGAAAAAATATTCAGTTTCCTGGAAGTTAAGAGGAATTTAAGTGGAATTTCCGAATATTGTACCCCACCCCCTTCCAAAACACTTTCACCGAAAATTTTTGTATATTTGGAATCTACATAATAAATAATATATGCATAGAAAATTTCATTAAAAAATATTCAATTTTATGAAAGTTATGACCTTCCAAAGTTGGGGGATACAATTCTGTAGTTATGCCATCAATGTTTTGTAAATATACCACGATGTGAATGATTGTTTACTTGCACATGTATACGTTTGAGAGAGCGAGAGAGGAAGAGGGGGAGAAATGAATAGAGATTGAGAGCAATGTGTATGTTGTTGTCACAGGTCATGTATGTGTGGTTGTGTGTGTTTTTACGTATCTATGTTATGAAAAATAGGTAAAGAATACTGAGATGAAAGTTTAATCTATGACGTTGTATGTATCACTTTCTCTCTCTCTCCCTCTCCCACTTTTACTCTCTATATTTTTATGTTGAGCGCGTGTGTAAGAATGGCATTCCAGGTAGCAGGGATGAAATATAAAAGTTGCTAGAAACAACAGCCAAATCTCCCTAAATCACACAAAGTAAACGGAATTTAAAAAATCTAATTACTGCACTGGAAAGTTCAGATCGAGAAAATTCCATTGATGTAAAAATTTTTACGAAAAAGTGGAAAATGTGGATTTCTATAAACATTCAAAAAGACTTCACACAAACACACAATTTCAGATTTATATATTAAGATATACAAAGACGACAGGCTTCTTTCAGTTTCTGTCTACCATATCCACTCACAAGACTGGATTTGGTAGGCAGAAACTGAAAGAAGTCTGTTTTGTATAGATATATGTATATATACATATATATATATTTGCGTGTCTGTGTTTGTCCCCTCCACCATTGCTTGACAACCAATGTTGGTGTGTTTACGTCCCCGTAACTTAGCGGTTTGGTGAAAGAGACCAATTGAATAGCTACTAGGCTCATAAAGAATAAGTCCTGGGGTCGATTTGTTCAACTAAAGGCGGTGCTCCATAAACATACATGTTTACATCACTTGGTACTTAACATATGACTATGTGGTACTCATCTATCTTATCTAGTATGTTTTTTACCACCAATTTGATTTCCTCTGAAAAAATATGTTAGCATTAGCTTTTGCAAAAGGCAAGACCTGACAATATCTGGTCACGTTGCATTATTTTCACATCTACAACTCTTAACATGGTTCGAATCCTGCTGATTAGAAGCACTGTTTATCTAGTGACCAGATTGAAACATGTGGGCACTTTTTATGCTTATTTTATGTCTATGTTCCTTTAAATTTTATTTGTATGAAATATTTGCTGTTTTTATTGTGATACAAATAAAATGAATATCCACAATATATTTTTTTCCCGTTTTCTTATATTAATATATATATATATATATATATATAGTTCAAAAACACAATAACAAAAAAACAAAAAAACAACAAAGTGAGGACGTGATATGGATAGTATTATTGGACGCTCAGGAAAGGAAAGAGAGAGTGTATGACGTTTCGGGCGTAGCCCTTCGTCGGAAAGATGGAAAGTTCGGAGAATGGAAGAACGGAGAAAGAGGAAAATGGTACCGATGCCCACGAGATCAGATTGGAGGCTGGTGTTGCCATCCGGTTTCACCAGTCCTCAGTCAAATCGTCCAACCCATGCTAGCATGGAAAGCGGACGTTAAACGATGATAATGATATATACGTGCATTTTGATCGAATCCTCTGTGTGTTAACATGGGTCTCCTAACGGCAATGTAGACTTTATATAATCAAGATACCTTTCGCCTGAAGAGTAGCCTGCAGTATACATCTCGCTTGAGTAATTGCTTTTTCTGAGGTTCCACTCGCTATAAAACATATGTAGCTCAGATTTTATCTACTCCATTCCTGAATTTTTTGATTTTTATTCACATACTCAACAATCCTGGTTGCCAACTGTGAATTATAAAAGAATTTTTTTCAGCTTACCATACTTTGATAGAGGAAAAATTCACAACCTTAAGCACAAATAAACCACTACTGTTCTTGAAGGTTGTTTTTTATATTTTCGACAGATTACTTGAAGCTCACTTACTTCCTGCGGTACTGGCAAAATACACGTAAAATACACCATTTCGAGCGTGGCCGTTGCCACTACCTCCTGACTGGCCTTCGTGCCGGTGGCACATAAAAGCACCCATTACAGTCTCGGAGTGGTTGGCGTTAGGAAGGGCATCCAGCTGTAGAAAGTCTGCCAAATCAGATTGGAGCCTCGTGTAGCCATTTGGTTCACCAGTCCTCAGTCAAATCGTCCAACCCATGCTAGCATGGAAAGCAGACGTTAAATGATGATGATGATGATGATATATATATATATATATATATATATATATATATATATATATATATATATACTTTATTTAAAAGCAGCAGAAATATAACAAAAAAACCGTTACTCTGAGTTTCACGTTCCTGTTCATCGGACAGTTTTATATATATAAAACCATCTTCATTCAACATCCATCTTCCATGCTGGCATGGGTTGGACAGTTTGTCAGGACCTGGTAAACTAGAAGATTGTATCGAGCTTCACTGTTTACTTAGGCGTGGTTTTTACAGCTGGATGCCCTTTGTAACACCAACCATTTTACAGAGTGGACTGGCTGCTTTTTACATTGCATCAGCTCGGTCTGCCTTCGCGTGGTTTATACATACACACACAAAATGTTTCTTTTAGTTTCGATCTACCAAATCCACCTACACAGCTTTAGATATCCCTTGGCTATAGTTGAAGACACTTGCCCAAGGTGCTACACTGAGATTGAACCCAGAACCAAGTGGTTGGGAAGCAAGCTTCACCAAACAGC
>NC_142930.1:69892979-69895479 GCF_046866305.1 Octopus bimaculoides
TGTGTTCCGCACATCTAGGCTTGTCCTTTCAGGTGCCAGTGTCACATGAAAAGCACCTGTGCCAGTGCTGTGTAAACACCTGTGCTAGTGGCATGTGAAAAGCACCCACCATGCTCTGTTAAATGGTTGGTATTAGGAATGGCATCCAGCTGTAGAAACCATGCCACAACAAACAATTAGAGTATGGACAGCTCCCATCTGGCCAGCTCCTTGTCAAACTGTCTAACCCATATCAGCATGGAAAGCAGACATTAGACAATGATGATGTTGATACAACTGTGATGGCTACATACTACATATCTTCATAAAAAAAACATCTTATAATCATAAAGTCCATATTTTGACTCTCTCTTCTCTGTAGGAGAAGACTAGTTTTATTCTGCTTAACCTTAGAGAAGGGCTATTGTTGAGTTGCAGAATTCTGATTTCAAGTAAGGCTTATTTGTTTTCTTTTAACTTAGACTCTTTCAAGTAGGTTCCTTTCCAAATGGCTTTTTTTTTTCCAACTATACAGTGTGTTGAAACTTCTATTTTATATCTTAAATACACTAATTACTATTTGGTAATTATGTTGTTCACACTCAATTATCATTAAGTAATTATTTGTTTGGTGGAGACAGACTCCTATCTAAGCAAGTTATATTTCTTATTAAACATAAAAGATAATTGCCCTCATAGTAACTAATTTCTCCACAACTGTCATGGAAAAGCTGTCTTTTATTGTGAAGAACAAAATTGATTGACAGCTAAACTAAAGTGCTCCCATATTGTGTAGACAGTTTTTTTTTTTTTCTTTTCTTAAATCAAGAAGTTCTGACTTAGAATATGTTCTTGAAAAAATTGAAATAAGACAACAGTACTTGTTATTAATCAATAATGTATAAACAAAGTCAACAAAATTCTTAAATTTTTTTTTTTTTGTATACAATTTTTTATTTTAATGATTTTTAAAAATTTCAACATTATGTGTTGGACCTCACAGGGTTGAGGGGATGACAAGGGACTTCTGGCTGTTTGCTGTGCTTGAGAAGACATGTCAAGCTAAGTAAAATCAAGGTCATTCTTGCTTACCAGTATGTCCCCTATATCCCTTTTCAGCTGAGTGATCCTAATCTTGTTGGCTCGTGGGTGTTGGTGCCACGTAAAAAGCACCCGTACTGGTACCACATAAAAGCACCCGTACCAGTGCTGCATAAAAGCACCTGTAAAATGGTTGGCATTATGAAAAGCATCAAGCCATAGAAGCCATGCCAAAACAGACATGGAGCCTGGGCAGTTCTTTGGCTGACCAACTCCTGTCAAACAGTATGGAAAATAGGCTTTAAATGATGATGATGTGTGTGAGCACATATCAATTGTTGTATGCAAGTCTGTGCGAAGAAATATTTTTCTTATATGTTGATGAAGTGTTCAAGGTTTATAAAACAACTTTATATTAGCTGCCATGATTTCTGATAACAAATAATGTGAAATAATTTTTTTTTTTTTTTTTTTTTTTTTTTTTTTGTTGTTGTTGACTGATCAATCAAATTAGTTTTGATTTCCATTCTATTTCTGTATCATGGCTTATCACCATCTGAAAAAAATCTGTTCTTGTGTTATTCTCTCATTTCTATTAATTCAATCAATGAAACCTGGCTGTTATCACTATTTGTTTTTTTCTACCATATCAGCTGTATTGCTTTAACTTAATGGTATTTTAACATTAAAGTCTTGTTGTTAGTTTCATAGTTTATCTTAAATACCAACAAAACCCGGTACAATTGACAACGGAATTTGGGGATTTCCATCAGATTATCAATTAATTGCTGTCATAACAATATATATTTTTGTACATATGTCAGCAGCTTACATTTGATAAGAATGTTATTAAATTCAAATTTTGGCACAAGGCCAGCAAGTTCAGGGGGAGGGGTAAGTCAATTACATTGACCCCAGTGCACAACTGGTATGCATTTTATGAACCCCGAAAGGGTGAAAGGCAAAGTCAACCTCTGCAGAATTTGAACTCAATGTAATGATGGACAAAGTATCACTAAACATTTTGCGAAGCTCGCCGCCTTATATTTGATAAGAATGTCATTGCCATTAATTCTGGAACTATAGTTCCTGGTTTCAGTCCAGTATGGTAGTGTCTAAACTTCTGATGACAACTGAAAATCGAACTGATGGAAACATGATGCAGCTGACGGAGTAACTTGTTGGAAATTTAAAATCTTATTAACAACTTATCTTAGATATTTAGATATTTAACATGTAATTCCAATTCATACCATCTGACAATCACTGTATCAATCAGACTATTAGATGTTATACATTGCTAGTCAAAATGCGCTTCCTTCCATTGTTGTAGCTGCTGAATGGTACCACCCTGCGGGTTAGGCAGGCAAGGCAATATTTCTTCTGAATGGAATATCAGTCTGTCAGAGGGTTATCCTTTTACAGCTGAGTGGACTGGACCAACATGAAATGAAGTGTTTTGCTCAAGAACACAATATGT
>NC_142930.1:69900479-69935479 GCF_046866305.1 Octopus bimaculoides
ATTATTATTATTATTATTATTATTATTATTATTATTATTATTATTATTATTATTATTATTATTATAATAATAATTATTATTATTATTATTATTATTATTAAGGTGATGAGCTGGCAGAATTGTTAACATGCCTGGCAAAATGCTTAGTGGAATTTTGTTTGTTTTCATGTTCTGAGTTCAGATTTCACCAAGGTTGACTTTGCCTTTCTTCCTTACGGGGTCAATAAAATAAGTACCAGTTGAAGATTGGGGTCGATGTAATTGACACATCCCCTCCCCCCAAATTGCTGCCCTTGTGGCAAAATTTGAAATCATTATTATTATTATTATTATTATTATGAAGGCATTGATCTAGCAGAACTGTTAGCATGCCTGGTGAAATGCTTAGCAGTATTTCGTCTGCCACTATGTTCTGAGTTCAAATTCTGCCAAGGTCGACTTTGCCTTTCATCCTTTCGGAGTCGATAAAATAAGTACCAGTTGTACACTGGGGTCAATGTAATTGACTCATCCCCTTCCCCAAAATGGCTGCCCTTGTGGCAAAATTTGAAACCATTATTATTAGTAGTAGTAGTAGGAGGGGGAGGAGAAAGAGAAGGGGGAGGAGGAGCAGCAGCAGCAGTAGCAATGGTGGCAGTGGTAGTAGACTATGTTATTAACACAAACTAAGAAGATAGCCAAATCTCCCTCAAATTACAACTGTTTCACAGAAAAAAAAAAATTTTCCAGATAATATTGTTCTCGATACATATCTAAGAACAATATATACGATAGGATGAGGGCTGATTTGGAGTTAAAAGAAGAAGCTTATTTGTTGCAACTTATGTCAGACAATGTAATTAATGATTCTTATATTGTTATGTCATTATATAGCTCTGAGATTTTTGACTTGTAGCCTGGTAGTTAGTCAACTCTTTTAACAACATACTTGCAG
Organism: Octopus bimaculoides; assembly: GCF_046866305.1. Classification (NCBI taxonomy): domain Eukaryota; kingdom Metazoa; phylum Mollusca; class Cephalopoda; order Octopoda; family Octopodidae; genus Octopus; species Octopus bimaculoides. The sequence continues at coordinate 69,901,414 of NC_142930.1, forward strand.
TGATGATTAATTAAATTGTGATAATTCCTGAGTGTCATAAAACATAACAATAAGAGAAGAGTTCTTATCAAGGGGAATAAGTCAGTAGCTATTAGCAGTTAAGAGTAGCTGGAATGAAACTACTCTTAATTTAAAACAACAGACAGACGTTTTTTCCTTATTAGATATCTTAGCAATTTTTAGCTACCTTTGTTATTTCTTTCTTCATTGCTCCAAGCAAAAGGTAAATGTATATTCCATATGACTGTTGCATAACAACAAAAATATGTTAATGTAGGGCAGAAAAACAATTATTAGGCAAGAAAATGTGGCAGAAATATTTTTGATTATATATATATATTGGCTAAACTGGCAATATGACCATCCCCAAGTACAACAATATATATATATATATATATATATATATAAATATTTGTAGTAAGCAGTATAACAGTTTGGCATTGGTTTGAAACAATATTATTATATGTTAAAGCAAAGAAGTGGGCATCAGTTTCTAATCTGCAGCTGAATTTCTATTTAGATTGCTTCTATAATGGGAATATATTTGTCAGCTGAAGCTGAAATTTTAAAATTTTGACTTAAGTTTGTCAATTGAAGTTGATATGTCATGTAAAACCACTCTAATGTCTTTTAATCCTTTCACATTTAAACTGGCCATATCCAGCTGGACTTTCTACCTGTTTTATGTTTAAATCAGACAGATCTGGCCTCTCATGCTTAGCTACAATGTCATTCTAAAAAAAATAAAGAGTCACATCATTGAAATCTCAAAGGTACATGATAATGCATGGTTAATTTAAAACAATGTACCCAAGATACCTGGCATCTTGCTGTACTCAAGAAGACCCATCCTCCACAGCAGATGTGTTAAGGTTGCCTCCCATGGTGAAGAGGATTGCCCTGCAAGAGTCCTGTGCTGGTGTCATGTAAAAAGCACTCCTGCTGGCACCATGTAAATGAACTTGTACTGGTGCCACATTAAAAACACTCAGTGCACACTATAAAGTGGATGGTGTTAGGAAGGGCATCTACCATAGAAACCAAGCCAAATCAGACTGGAACCTGGTACAACTGGAACCTGCCAGCTCTGGTCAAACCATCCAACCCATGCCAGCATAGAAAACAGACATTAAACGATTATGATGTTGATTGTAATAAATAAGCATTTCATTTGTCAGAGTAATCTGAATGCTGAAGAGTTAAGGCTCTGTACATGTATTTGTTTTGTTAAGACATTCTGTCATTTGGGGTTCGGAGAGGCAGCGATGATTGTTGATGATTAAAGTAGAGGTATGTGAAGAGCAGCAGGGATGATTCTTTACTAATTATTTTGTGTAGTGAGGAACTAAGTAAAAAAAATAAAACTCTGCAATTACCTGTCTCATTCAACGTAGAGGTAGTAGAAAAACTTTAACCCTTTGACATTTAAACCAGCCCTAATATTCTATGTGTTTTATGCTAAAATTGACTGGATCCATCCTCTCACACCTCCCCTACAATATCATTCTAAAAATTAGTGCCAAATGGTTAAAGCAATGGTTTACAGTAATTTCATTTAAATTATTCAGCCATGAATGTGTAGTTGAGATGCTTGTTTCCCAACTATGTGATCTTGGGTTCAGTCCTACTGTGCAGTCCCTTGGACAAGTGTCTTCTAGTATAACCCTGGGCTGGTCAAAGCCTTGTGAAAGGATTTGGTAGGCAGAAACTGAAAGAAGCCTGTCATGATGCTGGTTTGTTTATATCCCCATAACATTGTAGTTCAACAAAAGAGATCAATAGAATAACTACAAGGCTTTAAAAAAAAATAAAGCAAAAAAACATGTACTGGAGTTGATTTGTTTGACTCAATCATTTAAGGTGATGCTCCAGCATGGCTGCAGTTCAGTGACTGAAACAAGTAAAAGACAAGATAAATCTGTTGCATTTTGAAAATTTAGCATTAATATTTTTAGTTAAGCAGGTAGCAATTCCAAAACAATTTGTGGTTTGAAACAAGCATAATAAATTGTTGGTCTAATGCAGCTGATTCAGTTGTCATCATTTGCCTATTATTCCATTAGAGGAATGAAGAATTTATGACAAAATTACATAAATGCTTTTACTTTGTTTTGTTACATTATTATATGAAGATCTCAACCAGAAAGCATTTCTCCAACTACATTTTTTTTTAATTACTGACCTTTTTGATTGAGTTGATAGAAACCATGTAAAGGTCAGGTCTTTGAATACTAATGAAGATTACATTTATACGACTTTCAAGGGCTTCGTTAATATCTATTTTAATGTCATGGGATATATTGTCATACTTTTATCTTCAGATATCATGTTTTTTTTTTTAAAAAACATATTAACTATTACATGCTTTATACATCAGGTCACTTACAATATCACATCTGTGCTATTCAGATTTGGTTTTCATTGCCAAATTATACTAACAAAATAACGATAACATTATATTATGTTTAATTAATCACTATTATTTTAATGTTTAGTATGCAGCTTATTACTGGCAGTAGTACATAATAAATGTTTCTTAATAGTTGGACAATGTTAGTGTTTTATAAAATTGTTATTTGAGGCAGTTTTGGTGACACTGTACCTAATGCATTTAATGAATTGTAAAAACAATACTTGTTGTCTTGGAAAATATTTACAAGGCTATTAAGCTAAATAAAACAACAAAAAATAAATAAATAAACAAGATTAGCAGTTATTTTCAGTTATTGCTATAATTTATACAGATTCTTTTAACCAAGTTACTGGAAAGATAATTTTTAATTTGTCAGTGAAAATTCCTGTTGACTGATTTCTTTAGTGCTTATTAGTCAAGTAGAAACTGAAGTGGCTTTTATCAAGTAACTTAGACTTTCCAGTTCAGCTTGGAAGTCACTGTGAAGCATCTGTAAGATTATAAGCTGATCTTGCTTCTCTCGTTGTACTTATTCATTCAAACACAAAATCAATAACGAAGAGCTTTTCAACTTTATCCTTAAAAAGAAATGATTTTGTAAGTTGTTACTTTCAGTAGATAGGAACAAATATGCTAACCTCAATAAGCTATTCATATGCATAAAGATTAGAGAAGCCTCAATTATGCCAGATATACTTATCTGATGCACAAATATTTAGCTAAGCACGACTAACTTCTAATTATTAAACAAAAATTGAACTTCATCCTAATTTTAGCAGAAACTAGCATATTTAGCTTCATGTATGAATGTCAGTCTTTAAGCACCATTATTGAATTAGATCCTGTTCTAGGGAAGTGCATTTATTGACTTACATGGGATTAAAATAGCTGTGGCTCGTTTTTAATGAACCAATTAAACTAAGGAACAGTAAGTGAATGTCAACAGTTGTATTGTGCATTCAGTTATAACATACTGAGCTATCTTCCTTACTATTCTTATATTCATATTCATGTTGAATGTACTTTGGAATCTTACAAATGTTTGAACTTCAACATAATACAGATAGCAATGGTGGTTGTATCTGATTTAGTATTACTTATATTTCTTGACAAGCATCATAAGTCTCCTTCACCCACACCCACACCCACTTTGTTTTTGAAATTGGGCAACCCTTCCTATCAACTCTCTTTTAAGTTGACCTCATGCAGGGAAGGAAGCCTGATGAGGTCACTTTGCTAGAAATAACTGCCAGATCTCCTTTAAATCATATCCTACTGCACACATTAGATCAGTGGTTCTCAACCATTTTTTATCTGCGAACCCTTTGATTACTGTTCTATTCTGGTCCCCCTTCCCCCCTATAGCCATTTGATGTTTAAAATCTAGTTTTATAGATACTTTTTTCAAAATTCCTATTTTGTTTATCACATATTCACTTGTGTAAGTTGAACAATGTCTAACATTCGAGAAAGAAACTTAGTTATTTCTTGCAATAAAAAGATATAAAGCAAAATTTTTACATGGGGCCACAATTTACTGTTTTGCTTGCATGAATCCCCAAAAATATTATATGGACCTCCTGGGGTCATATGGACCCAGGCTGGGAACCACTACATTAAATAATGTTGTTCAAGATTCCCTTGAAAAGACTAGTTGGTCGTAGCTGGACTGCCTTTAATCATAGGTATGGTGCTAAACAACAACAACAAACGACACTCCCTTAGTAAATCTATAATCCATTTCTTGTAGATCATTATATGTTAGTAATGCTGTATTGAACTTTCAGAAATCAGGTTTCTTAGAAATTGTTTGACTTGACTTTGCAACCCAGGAACATCTGTATAATACATCTGGGCAACAACCCAAAATTTTTGTCATTGACAAAGCTAACTTGAAAAGCTGTTGAAATATGATTTATGAATGGATGATAGAATGTTGGGTAATTGACTCAGAAGTCAATGTTCTGTATCCTATTACTGGTGTTGTGTTGTGTCTAAAGCAAGTCACTTAATTTTCAACAGCTTCAGAATAGGTAAATAGGTACTGTTGACTGTAAGTTGCAGTCATGATGTTGTATCTTTGAATGATCTGCTGACTTGTTCAATTGCTAAGTTCAGGTCCTTCTGTGGGAAAAGCGCTCTGTAGTAGACCACTGTGCTATGCAGATAAAGATAAAGATTTTGTTTCTCCCCTGCTTAACCTTATAAAAACTGTAAAATGTAATATTAGTTTCAAATTTTGACACAAAGCCAATAATTTGTGGGGGACTCCAGTGCTCAACTCAGTACATCAACCCCAGTGCTCAACTGGTAATTATTTCATCAACTTTGAATGGATGAAAGCAAAGTCAACCTCAGTGGAATTTGAACTCAGAACATAAAGACAGATGAAATGCCACTAAACATTTTGCACAGCATGCTAACAATTCTGCCAGCTCACCACCTTAATTGTTTTGTAACATTAATTAACTGACTGATGTGGGTGGGCTACATCGATATTTGTTACTATTTCTTATTGTGGCCTTTGTGGTTGAAATTACTGTTGTTATTTTTATTATTATTGTTATTGTTTAGTAGACTGTCTATGGGGCACCTGACACTCCATCAGTTACAATGGCAAGGGTTCTAGTTGATCCAATCAACGGAACAGCCTGCTTGCGAAATTGACGTGGAAGTCGCAGAGCATTCCACAGACATGCATATTCTTAACATAGTTCTCAGGGATATTCAGCATGATACAGAATGTGACATGGTTGGCCCTTTAGAATACAGGTACTACTCATTTTTGCTAGCTGAGTGGACTGGAGCAGCATGAAATAAAGTGTCTTGCTCAAAGACACAATGTATCACTGGGAATTGAACTCACAAACTTACTATCAAGAGCCAGATATCCTAATCACTATAGGGTACCATGATTCTAGGTAATTTGACACCTGGTAATTTCACTCAGTATTTTGACTCTGATAATTTGGCCCCTGGTTAATGTGACTGCCAGTCAGTTTCACTGGGTGTGAAATTACCAGGAGTCAAATTACCAGCTACTGGGTACCACATATAAAGCATTAGGCCTGTCCTTTGTTATTAAATGCCTTTCCTAGTAGTTGCAGGGCAGTCAAATTCTGTGGGGAGCCAAATTATAAATATGTGAGATCAAAGTATGGAACTGTTATTACAAGGAAAGTTGATTTCTAATAGACTGATGTTTTTTATACATGAAGTACAATTCTTCACAAATTCTTCTCTTAGTTGACTCCCTCCAAATTTAGCATTGAGCCACAGGAGTGCTGTAACATAAAACATTTACTGTTTTCTTTACATTGAATAACACCCTCTCAGTTTTACAGTTTTATAACTTGGTTGTGGCAGATAATGGTGTCATGCAACTGGCACCCAAAAGCACCCATTACACTCTCAGAGTGGTTGGCATTAGGAAAGGCATCCAGCCATAGAAACCGTGCCAAATCAGACTAGGGTCTGGTGCAGCCCCTCAGCTTACTAGCCCTGGTCAACCTGCCCAAACCATGCCAGCATGGACAACGGACATTAAATAATTATGATGATGATGATGACCTCTACTGTTCCATAACTCAACTCCATTTCTTAGTTTTACTCCACTGTTCTGTAATTTGATCTCCACAATTAAATATAACTTCATCTTCTGCTGTTTTACTGAAGTTCAGTTGTGTCCAGCCTGTTTGGCACAAAAAAGCTCCCTTGATGTGAGCAGTACTGTTGTTTTCAATACTGTCTTTTTCATCACACTGTGATACAAACAGATATATAGGTCTTGCAAAGCCAGGTGTTGCAGTTGTTGCTGCTGTTGTGGCTGTTGTCTTGTCCTTATTGTTATGTTCATCAGTGGCAGTAATTCATGTACTTCATCAAGTTTTGATTGAGTATCTATTTAAATTATCAAAAGTTTATATGGATGACATATTGTATAGATGCTTGGCAAAACAGGGCCAAATTTTTTTGTAGTGTTCTGAATTAAACAAAAATAACAACAGCAACACATAAGATAATAGCTATCAGTGAAATAATCAATAATTGTGTAAGCGCTTCATAGATTCTGTTTGACAAAACTGTTTCTTAGACAATCTCTGTTCACTGAGAATGTTAAAATGTAGTGAAAGGAAGCAAGATATTTCTTTCTTTGAGCTGACGATTCATCAATTTTAAACATCATTGATTTTTATTTGTTCTAACCCTCATTGGCTCCATGGAAAACTTCTCATAATGTGTACAAGATGTTTTTCTCTTTCACTCACTCTCACTCTCTCTCTCTTGCTTTCTCTCTCTCTCCTGATATCTTTATGTCTTTATTGTACAGTTTGATACAGTTTCTTGCCAAAAACAGATCATTCTCTCTCTCTTGTCTTTGTGTTCTTCTTCTCCTCCTTCTATATCTCCCTTTTGCTCTCTCTCTCTCTCTCTCTCTCTCTCTCTCTCTCTCTCTCTCTCTCTCTCTCTCTCTCTCTCTCTCTCTCTCTCTCTCTTCTTTCTTTCTTTCTCCCCCTCCATTCTGAAATTCAAAATATGCAGTAAATATCTTAAAAGGAAGTTATTTTGGGGAATACTTTTTTAATGATTTTTCTCTCAAAATATTGTCATTGAAGTGTTTTTACAAAATAACAAAATTCTTGAAGGAATTTAAAGTATAGAAATTTATTGAAAATGCTGTATTTTCTCTAATGTTTAATTTGACCATATACACATGAAATATAAAAGCCAAACTTTAAAAGGGTAATAAGAGGGTTTGAGAGTTAATTAATTAGTATTTATTCTTTCTTCATATTTTTGAAAGGAGATAAACTGGCATTCCGTCAGTTACGATGAGGGTTCCAGTTGATCTGAATAACGGAACAGCCTGCTTGTGAAGTTAATGTGCAAGTGACTGAGCACTCCACATGTACCCTTAACATGTTCTGTGTAACTAGGCTGATCTTTTGAAATACAGGTACTACTCACTTTTGCCAGCTGAGTGGACTGGAGCAACATGAAATAAAGTGTCTGGCTCAAATATTCTTCCAGTTTTTATGTTCAAACTGCTCAGATCTGAACTCTCACACTTACCCTACAATGTCATTCTTAAAGTCAACACGGTTATTTCAAAACAGTGTGAATAAGTAAGCATTACATTTGATAGAGTAATTTGAATGCTGAAAGGTTAAAATGAAATAGCAATTTTATAAGCTTAAGTTTGTTACTCAATTAAATATCCCCTTTCCTTTACAGCTTATGTGTGAACATGACTGTTTTTAGGTTAATTGTAATGATAAATAATCTACTACATGGGTAGTTATTTCATCTTTGATGAGCGGAATCCTGGTTGAAAATTTACAGATGATTCAGTATTGGGAGTTTCTCTAATGCCTTGCCCAATAATACCCTGTTATTAATTAGCATTGATCTAAATTTGATCATTAATATGCTCATCTTCTATGCTATTGCCAAATGTAGCCTTCCTCCATTTCAACACTGAACATTAAAATGATGATGGTGCTACTGCTGCTACTGCTGCAGCAGTATGGTTCTATTCATCTTTACTATATAAGAAGGTATACCATAACTCTCCTTTCAATATTGTTATATGGGTTTTCTTTTTACTCAGGCATGTCTCTGTGTGTGTGGTTAAGAAACTTGCTTCCCAACCACATAATCTTGGCTTATCTCTTTGCATGGCATCATGAGCAAGTGCCTTTGACTGTTGTTCTGGGCTAACCAAAGCCATGTGAATGGATTTGATGGACAGAAGCTGAAAGAAGCCTGTATATATAGACAGAAACTGAAAAAAGTCTGTGTATATAGTAATACTAACAATAATCCTTGGATGGAATTTATAAACATTTAACCCTTTTGTTACTGTATTTATTCTGAGATGCTCTGTGTTTCTTTCAATTACTTTAAATATAACAAAGAATTTAGTAAAATAACTTTGTTATTATTCAGTTAGTATTAGGAACATAAATTCGACTAAGGTTTGGTGGAAGATTTTAATTCAAAACTTATGAAAACAAGACAATAATACTCAGAGCCAGAGCCGGTTTCAGCTGGGTTGGTAACAAAAGGGTTAATGCATTGCTATGTGCATGAAGACATGAATCCATGAAGATGACTTACCCTATGCCCACAGATACTGCGGACTACACTATACAACAGACTGTGACCTTAAGAGACATGTGATTAGTGGAAACTTGCATAGCAATACATTAAATGATTATAAATTCCATCCAAAGGTTATTGTTAGTATTACTATATTTATTTTACACTATGATCAGTACAACTTGATTCAACCCCCAAAAATATGGTTCACCAGTCAGCATCATTAGACTGTGGCCAGCATAATGGAATAGGAGCTTTATTTACATATTCAAAACATTTCCTGTAAACAAATTTAAAAGATATATATATATATATATATATATATATATATATATAATAACAAGGAGTTTCTACCTCATAAACAGGAGTTACACCACAGTCATTTTGTGATCTTTGCTACCCTGGTATCTATTAACCAATTTATTTTGTCCGAGTTAATTATTAACTAAGAGAAAATAAATACATATAATAATAATAATAATAATAATATATATATGTATTTAAAATCTACAATTAAGAGCCCTATCTCCTCGCTGACGGTACCTACCCACCCCTACCCATTTTCCTTTATTCAAAAATTCTTATCGCTCCTTAAAATTATGGCTTTTAAGTGTTGATTTCTCAGCCCAAGAATTACAGCGTGATGTGCTGCTTGACTGGTCCCCCCTCTCTCTCTCTCTTTATATATATATATATATATATATATATATATATATATATATATATATATATATATATATATATATATATATGATGATGATGATGATGATGATCTTTTCTCCCGCCATGCCTCTGTATACCCCTCCATCCTCTCTAAATCAGTCCCTCTCTCTCTCTCTCTCTCTCTCTCTCTCTCTCTCTCGTAGTTTTTCCTTAAGGTCTTCAGGTTCTGGGTATATATAAATGAGAAATCCATTCTAAATTATCTCAATCTCTTCTCCGCTGACATACTACGACGAAGTCTCCAAGATGCAGATAAGATAGAGATTTTTATTTATTTACGGCCTCAAACATCTCATACCTTCGCGCTTTAGTCTGCCCTCTATTATTTATCTTGTTTCTCTCCATGAAATTCAATTGAATTCAGTTTTTGTCTTAAATTCATACTTATACATTTTCTAAGCTTCCTAAATTCATGCTACGTATATATTCTATTCACCTAGATTTCATTGCTCTTTTAAAAATTACGATTTATGCATTGTTGTCTCTCAAATATTTAAAATCTACGATTAAGAGCCCTATCTCCTCACTGATGGTACACCCGCCCTCCCACCCCCTCCACCGGAAGTGCATTCCTCTGTCATCCTGTCATCCTCGGCTGTCTCCCCTGGAACCCATCTAGTGGCCTTGGCCATCCTCTCCCCTACCTTTGGGTAGCGCATTAAGTTTGAGTAATGTTTGCAGGTTGTAGGTACTGTTTTGCTTATGAATTCTTCCAATTGCAAGTTTTATTTTCAGGTACACGACACTGCTTTTCCCCTTCCCAGGCTACAGGCCCACACCCCCAACACCCATACTGTTAGGATTGGCACTCTCAACGTCGGCACGCTGAAAGGTAGATCTGGTGAAATTGTTGAGATGCTTGAACGGAGACGCGTAGATATGTGCTGCATCCAGGAAGTAAGATGGAGAGGAGGTTCTGCGAGGTTCCTCACAGGCAAAGAACACAGGTACAAGATTTTCTGGGCAGGGAACACTGACGGGGTCGGGGGCGTAGGAATACTTCTAGCAGAGAAATGGGTGGATAAGGTAATCGAGGTCGTTAGAGTAAGTGACAGAGTACTTAAGATCAGACTAGTGCTTCATCATAGATTAGCTACTGTCATCTCAGCCTATGCACCTCAACCGGGGCTACCAGATGGTCTGAAAGACCAATTCTATGACACCCTCTTGCAAACTACCTCGTTGACGAGTGACAAGGACCTTCTCTTTGTGGCTGGAGACTTCAACGGTCATGTCGGACGTCGTGCTGGAGGCTTCCATTGCATACATGGAGGCTATGGTTCTCGCAACGAGGAGGGAACCAGACTGCTGGAGTTCTGTGATGCAACCGATCTTATGGTCTGCAATACCAACTTCAGGAAACCTGCCAGTCACCTAGTCACCTACCGCTCCGGCAGACACTCTAGCCAAATCGACTACATCCTCGCCAGAAATAGGGAAAGAGGGCGGCTTATAAATGCCAAAACCTACCCTGGCGAAGAATGTACCCCACAACATAGATTAGTAGTTAGCGACTTTGGGATCAAGGCAAAATGGGTGCCCAGAATTAAACAGGCTTGGAGGAGAAGGGTGTGGAAGCTTAAAGACCCTGCAAACGGACAGAGACTTAGAGACAAGTTACTTGAAGCATTTAACGAAATAGAAGGGGATATAGCATCATACAACGTGGAAGACAATTGGAGACAACCTGTTGAAAGCCACCGACCAGATTTGTGGGTGGTGTAAGGTCCCCTCCCGACCCAGAGTAACGTGGTGGTGGAACAAGGAGGTAGACAGGGCTATTAGACAAAAGAAACAGGCTTGGAAGGACTGGAAGAACGGTGGTAGCAGGGAATTGTACCAATGTGCCAGAAGGGAGGCTAGGCGACAGGTTTATTTAGCCAGAGGGGAAGCAGATAAGGAAAGATTTTCCAATGTTCTGCGCTGTGAGGACCAAAGACTCGAGGTATTTCGTGTTGCAAGACAGTGTAGGAGAGAGAATAGTGATGTTGTAGGAGAGAAATGTGTTCGCATGGATGATGGTACGCTTGCACTAAATGAGGATGCAAAGAAAGAGGTCTGGAGATGCCACTACGATAGATTGCTTAATAAAGAGAATGAATGGGAGAAAGAGAGCCTGCCATATGTCGACCCAATAGAGGGACCAGCTATCCGAGTTGATAGTACCAGGGTAGATAAAGCAATTAAGAGTATGAAGACCGGGAAAGCCCCCGGCCCATCAGGAATCACTGCAGAGATGCTCAAAATATCTGGCAGTGTTGGCTATAGCCTAGTCACCCGTATTACGAACCAGGTGATACACGAAGGAGTCCTACCCAATGACTGGTGTAGCAGCATCATAGTCAACTGCTACAAAGGTAAAGCTGACGCTTTAGATACAAATAATTACAGAGGCATCAAGCTGTTAGATCAGGTTATGAAAGTTACAGAGAAGGTCATAGCCCAACTAATTAGGGAGCGAATCAATTTAGATGAGATGCAGTTTGGGTTCGTGCCAGGTAAAAGCACTACTGATGCCTTATTTCTAGTGAGACAGTTGCAGGAGAAATACCTAGCTAAGGATAAACCTCTGTACCTGGCTTTCGTTGACATGGAGAAAGCCTTTGACAGGGTCCCCCGATCCCTTATCTGGTGGTCAATGAGGAAACTTGGGATAGAAGAATGGTTAGTGAGAGCTGTGCGAGCCATGTACAGAGATGCTGCCAGTAAGGTGAGGGTTGGAAATGAGTACAGCAATGAATTCCGGGTAGAGGTAGGGGTCCACCAAGGTTCCGTCCTCAGCCCCCTCTTATTTATCATAGTCCTCCAGGCAATCACAGAGGAGTTCAAGACAGGTTGCCCCTGGGAGCTCCTCTATGCTGATGACCTTGCCCTAATTGCGGAGTCACTATCAGAACTAGAGGAGAAGTTTCAGGTGTGGAAGCAAGGTCTAGAATTGAAGGGCCTTAGAGTCAACCTAGCTAAAACCAAAATCCTAATAAGTAGGAAGGTAGATAAAACACAAACCCCTTCAGGTAGATGGCCCTGCTCAGTATGTAGAAAAGGAGTAGGTAGTAACTCTATAAGATGTACCCGGTGCAAGCTATGGACGCATGAGAGGTGCAGCAACATCAAAGGCAGGTTAACTAGCAAGTTAGTTTTTGTTTGTGGCAGGTGTTCAGGTGCAATAAAGACTGTAAACAAACAGGAAACAACTTCTATCTCATTCCAGGGTGAAAAATTAGAGGTAGTCGATAGCTTCCGCTATCTGGGCGACCAAGTTAGTAGTGGGGGTGGGTGCGCTGAAAGTGTAGCTGCTAGAATAAGAATAGCCTGGGCAAAGTTTAGAGAGCTCTTACCCCTGCTGGCGACAAAGGGACTCTCACTCAGAGTAAAAGGCAGACTGTATGACGCATGCGTACGAACAGCCATGCTACATGACAGTGAAACATGGGCTGTAACTGCTGAGGACATACGTAAGCTCGCAAGGAATGAAGCCAGTATGCTCCGTTGGATGTGTAATGTCAATGTGAATACCCGTCAGAGTGTAAGTATCTTGAGAGAAAGGCTGAACATTAGAAGCATCAGTTGTGATGTGCAAGAGAGACGATTGCGCTGGTATGGACATGTGGTGAGAATGGATTTGGATAGCTGCGTGAAAAAGTGGCACACCCTAACAGTTGAGGGAACCCGTGGAAGAGGTAGGCCCAGGAAGACCTGGGCTGAGGTGGTGAGGCAAGACCTTCGTACATTGGGCCTCACCGAGGCGATGACTACTGACCGAGACCTTTGGAAATGTGCTGTGCGTGAGAAGACCCGGCAAGCCAAGTAAGATCGTTGCCAGTGCCCCTGGACTGGTTCTTGTGCGGGTGGCACATGAGATGCACCATTTTGAGCGTGGCCGTTGCCAGTACCGCCTGACTGGCTCCCGTAGGATTTTCGAGCGAGATCGTTGCCAGTGCCCCTGGACTGGCTTGTGCGGGTGGCACATAAAAGACACCATTTCGAGCGTGGCCGTTTTCGTGCGGGTGACACGTAAAAGCACCCACTACACTCTCTGAGTGGTTGGCGTTAGGAAGGGCATCCAGCTGTAGAAACTCTGCCAAATTAGACTGGGGCCTGGTGTTGCCATCCGGTTTCACCAGTCCTCAGTCAAATCGTCCAACCCATGCTAGCATGGAAAGCGGACATTAAACGATGATGATGATGATGATGATGTATATATATATATATGTATATATTATGTCTATGTGTATATTTGTGTGTCTGTGTTATATTTGTCTCCCTATCACTGCTTGAGAATCAGTATTCGTTTGTTTATGTCTCTGTAACTTGGTAGTTTGGCAAAAGAGACCAATATAGCATAAGTGTGAGACTTAAAAAAAAAAAGTACTGGGTCGATTTATTTGACTAAACCTTCCAGGATGGTGCTCCAGCCTGGCCACAATCAAATGACTGAAGCAAGTACAAGTTAAAAGATGAAAGACTACCTTCTTTGCTCCTGCTTCTCTGTGTGTGTGTGTGTCTCATGCACACACACAACACACTCCCACATACGTAATTTATCTGTTATCAACATGCATTATTTTGCAGTAAATATATTTGCTTCTTTTTTATTTACTTTTTGTTTTTCCTCTTTAGTAAGATTGTATTTTTTTCAATTTATTTCAGTCTCCATCAAAAGCTGTATATAATGCACGGTCTTGGGTGATGGATATGGATGAAGATATTGGTCAAAAAGTAAGTATCTTTAACTTTAATTAGCTCTCAAGTATGCTCTATAATGTTGTATAACATACATTTTGTTGAAACAGTGTCATAGTCTTGGCAAACTCATATCCTTTCCTCTTATGTCTTCAGACTAGACTTGGCGGCAGGGCGAGCATTCAGTCATTATGTATCATCTCTAACCCTTAAGTGTTTAAACTGGCCATATCCGGCCCGAATATCCCACCTGTTTTATGTTCAAACCGGCCAGATCCAGCCTCTCATACCTACCCTACAATGTCATTCTAAAAATAAAGAAGCATATCATTGAATTTTCACTGCTACAAAATAATGCATGATGAATTGAAAGCAATATGAGTAAATAGGCATTACATTTTGACAAAGTAATTTGAATTTATAGAAATGTTTTGAATTTTGGCTGTATTTGTGAAATATAAAAAAATGAACTTTGCAGGGTGAAATTATTAATTTTTTTTAACAATTAAATTTATTGGAATATTTTTTTAGAATTATGCAAAGAATATCTTTTTGCATATATATTTTAAATTATATCTCAGTGCAAATATAAATGACTTATATGACACAGAATCAAAATGTCAAAATGTTTTGTTGTTTTTTTTTTCCTGATGTAAACAAAGATTTCTCAACTGACATTTCCCTTCTCAGCTGCAGAATGAAAACAAAAGCTGAACAGTAATAATAGGTGCAGACATGGCTGTGTGGTGAGAAGCTTGCTTCTCAACCATATGGTTCTGGGTTCAGTCCCACTGCATGGCACCTTGGGCGAGTGTCTTCTACCATATACTGGGTTAACTAGAGCATTGTGTGTAGATTTGGTAAATGGATACTGAAAGAAGCCTGTCATATGTATGTGTGTGAGTGCTATGTTTGTCCACCACTACTGCTTTGCAACCAGTGTTTGTTTATGGACCTGTTACTTAGCAGTTCGGCAAAATAGACCAATAAAATAAGTACCAAGCTTAAAACGTAAAATAAGTTCTGGGGTTTTTTTGTTTGACTAAACTCTTCAAGGCAGTGTCCCAGCATGGTTGCTGACAAGTAAAGATAGAAGATTGCTAGTGAATCTCAAAGAAACAAGGTGATAAGTTAAAGAATTTTCGAATTTATTTCAGAAAATTCATTTTCTTTCAAGGTGACAACTATGGTTATGTTTCAGCCTTACTGTACCTCATCAGCAAAGCATAGTCAAACAAGAGCCTGCTTGATTAATTGGCAAACATCTTTTTTATCATATTATGAAGAATTTATGGAGAATTTTGGCCAGCAGTGGTAAGAGTAGTGTAAATTAGCTAAGGGAAATAACTCAAAGTGGGCCAGTGGCATAAATTAAGATACCAAAGTTGAGGAATGATGTCGTAAGTGACATATATGAAAATGACTAGACCCAATTAATTCTTTTTGCTTGTAAAATCCTTTCTTGACTGAGATCCAATTAGACTGAAACTGGCATGTGTAAAGATATTCAAGCGAGATCGTTGCCAGTGCCGCCGAACTGGCTCCTGTGCAGGTGGCACATAAAATACACCATTTTTAGCGTGGCCGTTGCCAGTACCGCCTGACTGGCCTTCGTGCCGGTGGCACGTAAAAGCACCCACTACACTCTCGGAGTGGTTGGTGTTAGGAAGGGCATCCAGCCTGGTGCAGCCATCTGGTTTCACCAGTCCTCAGTCAAATTGTCCAACCCATGCTAGCATGGAAAGCAGACGTTAAACGATGATGATGATGATGTAGTCTCTATTACATTCTAACAAAGATCAGAATTTTCCTTTAAGCATGTTAGTTTTTAATTTCTTGTAATGATTCCACTTTTCTTTAAGAGTCACTAATGATTATTGTGAGGTTTTTGTTGTCCTTTTCCAACAAAGGTAAATTACACTTAACCGAGAATTTCTGGCATGCATCTTTCAGCATCCATTGATTTATTTTTACCTAATTTGTGCCATTGACCCACTTCCATAACCCTTTATCATTCAGACTGTTCTGTCAAATTTAATGCTTATTCATTCATTGTTTTGAATTAATCATGCATTATCTTGTTACTTCAAGATTTCGTTGTTGTGGTTGTTTATTTTTTAAATTACATTGTAGGGTAGGTGCAAGAAGCCAGATCTGGCTGGCTTTAACTTAAAGCAGGTTGAATATTTGATGTAGATATTCAGGTGCAGGCCTGGCTGTGTGGTAAGAAGCTTGCTTCCCAATCACATGGTTCCAGATTCAGATCCACTGTGTGGCACCTTGGGCAAGTGTCTTCTACTATAGCCTCAGGAATGCATTTGGTAGACGGAAACTGAAAGAAGCCCATTGCATGTATATTTATATATATATGTATATATATATATATATATATATATATGTATATGTATATATATGTATATGTATATATATGTATATATATATATATATATATATATATATATATATATATATATGTATATATATATCTATATATATATATATATATGTATATATATATATATATATGTATATATATATATATATATATATATATATATATATATATATATATATATATATATATATATATATGTATATATATATATATATATATATATATATATATATATATATATATATATATATATATATGTATATATATATGTGTATATATATATATATATATATATATATATATATATATATATATATATGTATATATATATATATATATATATATATATATATATGTATATATATATATATATATATATATATATATATATATATATATATATATATATATATGTATATATATCTATGTGTGTATGTCTTTGTGCCTGTATTTGTCACTCCGCCCACTGCTTGACAACCGATGTTGGTGTGTTTACATCCCCATAACTTAGCGGTTCAGCAAAGGGGATTGGTAGAATGAGTACTAGGTTTAAAACATAAATCCTGGGGTCGATTTGTTTGACTAAAACTGCTCTATGTGGTGCTCCAGCACGGCCGCAGTCAAATGACTGAAACAAGTAAAAAATAAAAGAACCTGTTTTATGATATTTGATCCAGATATAGCCAGTTTAAATGCTAAAGGCTTGAGCTTGTTTTATGTTTTAAGTTTTCTTTTGCTAACTACATAGTTGTACCATAGATATATTGGGGGATATCAACTTATTTAAAATATATTGAGGAGATTATCAAATATTTTAGATGTGCATAAAATTTTATGTTGATGCAAATCTAAATAAGATTGCGATATGTGATTGGAATCAAAATCCTTTTGGGTGGGGGGGTGACTGAATGCCCTTCTTGTCACCAACCCCACTAGTTTCTAAGTGAGGTTGTAATCTCCTTGTCTCATGAACAAAAAAGGGCCATATATCAGAGAATATAAGATCATTTAAATATATGGAAGAATATAAGATCATTTAGATATTCTTTTATTCTTTTACATGTTTCAGTCATTTGACTGTGGTCAAGGTGGAGCACCGTCTTAAAGGGTTTTAGTTGAAGAAACTGACCCCAGGACTTATTCTTTGTAAGCTTAGTACTTATTCTATCAGTCTTTTTTGCTGAACTGCTAAGTTACGAGGACATGAACACACCAATATCAGATCAAAGAAAACAAAATTATTTGTGTATATATAAAAAAAAACCCCAGCTTATTTAGATATATGTGGCTGTGTGGTAAGAACCTTGCTTCCCAACCACATGGTTCTAGGTTCAGTTCCACTGTGTAGCACTTTGGTCAAGCATCTTCAACTACAGCCTTGGGGCAACCAAAGCCTTGTGAGTGGATTTGGTAAACATTAACTGAATGAAGCTCATTGTATGAAGGTGGTGCCCCAGCATGGCTGTAGTCTAATAACTCAAACAAGTAAAAGATAAAAGAGTAAAAATTATTTTGACAAATTGTAGCGAATACCAAATTATTTAGATATTAGAAAATACCAGATTCTATGACAAAAATTAAATGTTTTGGTTTTGACTTCTCAGTTTAGAGTAACCTTTACTTTCTGTATTGTGCAGTTTATTACGTAAAGGGCCCAGAAGTTCACTAAACCGATTTCTTTTCAGTGACTGTTCTAATGCTTAAAAAAGAAATCAGCATTTATTTAGATCATGTCTAATTAACTCTATGTAGCATGGTTTTTGTCCTTGGTTAGCAACTGTTATTTCCTACTTGCTTACCATTAGAAAGTATGAGAAATGGCCAATTTTTCCTTCAGACTTTGCTTTTGTTACATTCACTCAAACCCCAAAGAATCCCTCTCAGCATATCACTATGATGCTCCACCACTAATGGATATGCTCAAGTAGTTATAATCAAGCAACTGAAGGACAAATATTTGCTATAACAATATTTCTACTTCAGCAATTCAGTGCTGAATTTGTCTCAAATGTAATGGAAAATAGGTCAGTTTCAAAAACATTGATGTCCAGGTGACAAAAGCAAAGTTTGAAGGGAATAGTAGTCATTCTTTGATTTCTAGATAGAAGCAAAAAAGGAAATAACACTTGCTGACCAAAGGCAAAAAAAAAAAAAAAAAATTATTACACAGTGTATATCCTGTTCATTACTTTATTGAAATATGATTTCAAAATGTTTGATGATTCAACACAATGAATTTAACACTGAGCAGCATTGTCATTGAATCAGTTATTCTCTTCAGTATATCTAAATAAACAGATATTTTCTTCAGTATCATCATCACAGTTCACTTGCAGGTGTACTAGTTGGAATTATGACTGTTGAGCTGATCACAGTTCTGTTTGGTAATATGTAGGTTGCCAGGAAAAACTGAATCAGAATTAATGATATCATAAACTTATCTGCTTATGTTTGTTGTGATTTCCACTGCCATCACAACTGCTTGAAACACTGCTACTTGATACTGCATCTTTCAGTTGTATACACTGGCTCATGCCACACTAGGCTGAACTGGACTGTGCAGCATGCCTGATGGTCTCTAGTAACAATTCCAGTTGGTAAGCTCCTCTGTGATATGACTTTAATATAGCATCAGTCTAAGATACTGATTGGTCAGAAAAGTGATATAGGCGTGTTTATTAGCAACATAAGTGTATTAGTTTATTGGCCTGAGAGGTGATGACATAGGCATGTCTGTTAGTGTCAACCTGTCTGGTAGTTACATGGCTATTAACAAAAACAAACTTATTCAATTTGAGGATCTGTATTTGAGTCATTGGGATATTAGATATGAGATATTTGCTTCAAAACAATCTAAATTATCCAATAGTCTTTGATGTATCTTAATAATCTAGTATTTTCTGACATATCTGAATAATCTAGTATTTTTCAATATATTTAGATAATCTGCTGTTCTCAGATATATTTAAATTATCTTGTTTTCTTTGTCCAACTCATGTCAGCATGGAAAAAATTGGATGTGAAATGAACAAATGATATTTAAATAATTTTGTTTTCCTTGACATCTGTAATTTGCTCTATATAACTTTTATTGAAATAATAATTGAATCATTGGGTTTCATTGTGGAATAACATTTACAACTTGTTTGAAGTTGCTGTTAATATAAATAAATATAACACAATAATGTACGTTTAGTAGTTTTTATTGACAAATATTCAATTGATATACAATATTACACTGACAAGGACAGGTCTGTATATTACTGGAACAAATCTCTTATCTAAAAAAATGCTATGATTGTTACAGTCATTTTGCATATTTTTAATATAATGTTCATTATCATTTTACCTTTCATCAAGTTTTTTATTTATTTTGCTTTCTTTTTGTCATATTTTACTGAGTATAAGATATTTAACAAAAGCCATGATTTGGTTATCTATAAATTGTATTATTTTCTCCTTTGCTATTGTGTATCAGTCATGCAGTTTCAAGTTAAATGTTAACTCTGTGTGAACAAAACTATTGTAGAAAACTAGGTGAATAATTAGTTATATTCATCAAAATTGACAATGTATTAATTCAGCTCGGTTGTCAAATTGCTGACATCTAAAAATATTTCAAAATAAGATCTAAACAATTGTTCTTCTAATGAATTAAAAATGACTGCCAAGAAATTAGTTGACTAAACCATTGTAACGATAATGTGTAATGAAGATCTCATACTTGACATCTTCCTCTTCTTCATATCATTAAGACATCATAAAGGCATAACGTTTCACGCCAGTCTAACTCTGATCAAATGTTTTTTGAGGAAAAAAAAAAAAAATCTGTTGCCTCTTATGTGACAAGTGTTTTGTTTCCTTGACAAATGTAAACTCAACTGAGGTTACTCTGACTTAGTCATTCTCTAATTTGCCTTGTGATAGGGCTGCTAGAAATATTAGAGGATTCTGAATCACAAGTATAAGTCATAGCAACCATGATGGGGTTTTGTTGTTTGTTTTTTTATAGATAATTTATATGGTAAAACATAGTCATATTAAAAGAAAGATACTGATCTGTGACTTAAGAGGAACAGTTTAGTTGTTTAAATTTTGAGTCTCAAGTGAGATTCTCAGGTGGAGTGTATCTCACACTCCTAGGATGCTGCTGCCATTACACACCACATACAAGCATCCTAGACTGCATCCAAAGAAAGAAGTCATTTATGAACACACTCCAACCTCTGGTCCATATATGTACCGTCTCCTTTCTCTGGCTTTTCTACTTATACTAGAGTGGCCTCTGATCTTTGGCACTGGCTCATCTTGTTCCATCTTTACGCACACACTGCTGACTTTTTTTGCCTCTCCCTCTCTCATCATAGCCATTGTATCCTACACTCACACCTCACACTAACCACTTTCCTAATCCTTCTTTCCCAGAATACCAACCTTCTGAAATTCTCTTCTGCCCCACCGTAGTTGTCAACTTGCAGCAATTAAAACAACATTAAGAGCATTGATCTAATCAGACTGGGAGGGTCTGCAAAAACCACAGGCATAGCTTCTTCTATCAGAACAAGCCAATAGTCTTTTTGTTTTTAAATCTATATTTTTGATTTCTTACACGAAATAGAAAAAGGCTATTAACTGAAGGTGGTTGGTTTAGTTCATTCAGTCAACTTCATCGTATCCTAGTATTTGTTTTATTGACTCTAGAGTGATGGAAGATATGACTATGAAGAGATTTGAACTCATAATGTAAAGGAGAGAAAGAAATACTGAAGCATTTTATCTAGATTCCACTCCCTCTGTCACCCACTGAATAAATTTATTGATGCTAAAGATAATATAGTTGGCTGTCAGATTCAAGTAGACCAAGTCACATAGTCAAGATAAAAATTTAAATTATTAATAACAATAATGTTCATTATCTTTAAAATGATATTCCAGGAACATGTCTTTCTATCTTAAGATGGGGATCTGATATTTTCTGTATCAAAGTCTTCAATAAATTCTGTTTTGTCTTGTCATTGTTTGGCAGCAACCAATATTTATTATATGACAACACATAAATTGATAAACAGTTAGATGAAAACTTGGATGTCAAATGAATTATTCAGCAGTGCAGCTTCGTAGCTGCTGACATGTACTTCATATTCTAATTTTGTTGCAAAAGGGAGGGGTGGAGGGAGGAGTAGTAGTTAAAAATCGGCATATACTTTCCTGGAGAGAATGGCAGCAAGACTGTAGAGTCAGTGTGTATTTGCTGAGACGAAAGTTAATGAAGGGTGGAAACATATGCTAGCTAGTTGCAGAAAGATGCTTCTCTAGAAACTGAAAATTGTGAGTAACTACTTAGATAAAGGTCTCGAGAAATAGAACTATTGAGAATAGTAGGAAATAGAAAGGTTTTTAGAGTTTTTAGTTTGCAAATGAATCTTACCAACCAATTCAGTAGGTGTTATAGAGATAGTAGCACAAGCAGTTGGTTGGATACAGCAGAGTGATGAACTAAACTTTAGTGAGATTTGACTAATTAGTTCTTTTTCTGAGTAAAATCTAAATAGATAATTAAGTAGAGTATAATGTCCTCTATATTGGAACTCTATTCTGTAATGGAATATATATGTTTAATGATTTAAAATCTATGTCACTTTTTCATACATCTACACGGTCAATTCATATGTCTTATCTTCTTGCCATTTTCTTAACTCCACCTAACCGAACAGTCTGCACTAAATCCTCTCTTGTGAATGTATTTACCTGCAATATCATCCCTGATTAACTCTTGCTTCTAACTACAAACCCTCAACAATTTCTTCGCTTAGCTTAATACATCAATCTCAAGAAAACCGGTTTGCTTTATATCAACCCTCTTTTACTATAGTTGTATTGAAATACATTGCCTTTGCTTCGGTTATTTCGAAAAGAATGAAGAATTTTGTGCAATAACTTTTTATTATGCTCATATTTGGAACATAACTTAATATGAAATTTTGATAGAAGGGTTTAACTTAGATTAGTTTAAAACAAGAACTTTGTGTCACAGAACCAGGGACAGTCTTAAGCAGGTTGGTATCAAAATGGTTAAGGAAAAAAAAGGCCATAAATGTCTCCATCATAAAATTTTTATCACTATGACCATTTGTTGCTGACATTTTATGACAGCAGGATTCTTACTGAGACTATGGCTTGCTTAAGAAATGGAATCTTTAGTGATTTAGAATTAATAATAAGTTTTTCTATATTGAATAAATTGGGAAGAAATCATCATTGATATATTTTTTCTTTTTTATTATTATTATTATTATTATTATTATTATTATTATTATTATTATTATTTTATTATTTAAGGCTGTGAGTTGGCAGAATTGTTAGCATGCTGGGCAAAATGCTTAGCAGCATTTCTTCTGTCTTCACATTCTGAGTTCAAATTCCACTGAGGTTGACTTTGCTTTTCATCCTTTTGGAGTCAATAGAATAAGTACCCGTTGAGTACTGGGGTCAATGAAATCAACTTATCCCTTCCCCTGAAATTGCTGGCCTTGTACCAAAATTTGAAATCATTCCTATTGATAGAGAGCAGCACATGCCATCAAAGTGATACTGGGGTACAAATATACAAAGCCCAATATACCCATCGTGACTACCCATTTGATAAGGGTATACCAGACACATGCAACATAATCATATGTGCACAACATGGTAACTTCATATCAAGATAGATAGCTCATGACCTTGCAGATGTGGCCCCGTTGGAATTTTGTTCAGGTTGAATAGCTCATCCCACTCAAAAGCTTCTTGAATAAGGGTTGTTTAAAGATGATGAACACAACATTCATGTTTCCAGTAGTGAATTATCCAAACCCCAAAGAATCCCTCTCAAAACATGGCAGTGATGTTCCCCTGCTAATTCTGCTTGTGATTAGAGATGTACATATCACCAGCCACTAAGGCACATGCTCAAGTGATTGAGGTCAAGCTACTGATAAGCAAATCTGTGGTATAGAGCAGAAGCCCATTTTTTACACCAAGACAAAACATGTACATGTCAACACTTCAAATCAGTTTAGATCAGCAGTCATGAAAGCCACTGCCTGATACTGCATCAGAGCATTTATTATTATCATTATAATTTTTAAGGTAGCAAGCTGGTAGAGCCATAAGCATGGAAGCAAACATGCTTAGTAGCATTTTGTCCATCTTTATGTTTGGAGTTCAAATTCCACCAAGGTTGACTTTGCCTTTCATCCTTTCAGGGTTGATGAAATAAGTATCATTTATGTACTGGGATCAATATAATTGACTAGCCCCTCCCCCAAAGTTTCAGGCTCTGTGCCTTTAATAGAAAGGATTATTATTATTATTATTATTATTATTATTATTATTATTATTATTGTTGAGTGTGAGAGCAATGCATGCCATCAAAGTGACGCTGGGGTAAAATATACAAAGCCTAGTATATCTAATCATGACTGCCCGCCTGATAAGAGTACACAAGGCACATGGATCAAAACCATATGTACGCAACATGATGATCTCATATCAAGATAAACAATGCATGATCTTGCAGGTGGGGCTCAGTTAGAATTTTCTTAAGGTCAAGTAGCTCATCCCACTCAAAATGTCCTTGAATAAGGCTTGTTTAAGGATATTGAATGAAATACCCATGTTTCCAGAGGTGAATTTTTCAAACTCCGAGGATTTCCTCTCAATACATGGCTATGATGCTCCCCCACTACTTGTGATCAGAAATGCACATATCGTCAATACCAAGGGACATGCTCAACTGGTTATGGTCAAACAACTGACAAGTAAATCTGTGGTATTAAGCAGAATATTTGCTGTAGCCCATCTTTTATACTAAGACAAAACAATGTACATGACAAAACTTCCAGTCAGTTAAGATCAGAAGCCTTGGGAGCCACTGCCTGGTATTGCATCAGGGCATTTATTATTATTATTAATACAAATAATATGAATTCATTAAACAATATGTTCTTTACTTTTTTTCTCTGCTGTAAAGTAGCTAAAATTTCTAATTTTCATTTAAATTTCTTCAAGACTGTTCTCAACATGCGGTAGCATTAAAAACCCTCACTACAAAGACTCTTGCACTGTTCGACCATGTTATAATAGAAAGACACAAAGATAACTGATTGTCTTTTGTTCACCATAACAATATTGAATAATGTTTCCACAGATATGATAGCAGGTTATTCATCTGTCCAATATTCAATTGACTTTTATATTACCATTTCTGTTATCTAATTTCTTCCAGCCATTCATATCATTCAACAGTAGAATTTATCTTGGTTTACTTCCGTTTCACTCCACTGATTAGAAAGCAATATCATTAGCGATTTAAAGTACATTGGCAAACATTCCAAGGAATATTAGGATTTCTTTCAATTTCTTTCAAGCCTTATGGAGTCCAATGTCTACAACATATCTACAATATATTTCTGATAATTCCCCCCACTCTACACTATATATATATATATATATATATATATATATATATATATATATATATAAACAAACATCCGTTTTATATATTTTTTTTTTGTTTTTGCTTGTAAATCTACTGAAGTAATTTCAAGAAAAGCAATGTTATCTGATGATAATCAGTCCAGTTACATTTATCTTTATCATCATCATCATCATCATTGTCAAAAGTAGCAATAGTATAAGATGAGGCTTGTGCTAGTGATGAAATGTGCTTTATTGTGTTTCATTTTATAGATTGGGTCAACTAGAGTAATTGTTAGATATTTCTCCATATTTAAAAGTCTTATTGATGATTACATTTTCTGCCTTGCTAATTCCATATTTTTATTTATTTATTCATTCATTTATTCATTTATTCTTTATTTGTTAAGTGAAACGTTTTGAGTAGTTTTACTATGGCTGTGTCAATAACCTTTACAATTACTCTTCCAAACTGGTCAGAATAATGTAGTTTGAATATCTATAGTTTCATATCAGTAAGAAAAGAGTTGCTGGGAATATACTTGTGGAGAAGAAAGATTAGGCCTAGTGTTTTTTGCTACGTTTGAGAAAAGGGAAGATGGATAGATGTGGAAAGCCAATAAGCAGCTGGCTATTTCAGAAGAGAAGAGACTAATGTAGTAGCCATAGAAAAGGCTGAGAGAAGAAACAGCATGTTTGGGAGTAAGATTTATACGTTACCATTGAAGGTTGTTCTTAAGGTTATTCATTGTTATGGAGACAATGTATGTATGCAGTAAGGTATTTAGGTTGTGGGCAGATGATAATTTATCTTTCACTTGTTTCAGTCATTAGACTGAGACCATGCTGGGGCACCGCCTTAAAGGAATTTTAGTTGAACGAATCGACCCCAGTACCATTTTTTTTTTTTAAAGGCTGGTACTTATTCTTTCGATCTCTTTTGTCAAACTGCTAAGTTATGGAGACGTAATCACACTAACACTGGTTATCAAGTGGTGGTGGCGGACAAACAGAGACACAAAGACACACAGATGTATGTATATATGCACACACACATATGTGACTGGCTTCTGTCAGTTTCCATCCACCAAATTCACTCACAGGGCTTTGGTTGGCCTGAGGATATAGTAAAAGACACTTGCTCAAGATGCCACACAGTGGAACTGAACCCAGAACCATGTGGTTTGGAAGCAAACTTATTGCCACACAGCCACACCATAATGAAGAAAAGTCTGCATGGGTGTACATGTTGAAAGTGATACTAATTAGATCTTTAATGAGAAGGATGAATAATGTGCTGGCGTTTGAGGGGTGGAGAATATGAGGAAGTGGAATTTGAGCAGGGTTATGTTGAGAGTGAATTATAGAGTTGCAAGTGATACAGGCAGCAAATATGATTGCTGCTAATAGAATGATTTTGGTTGAGAAGTAATGAGTAAGAGGAGGATCTTGTAAAGTCAGGGACCCTCTTGGCAAGGAATCAGAAGGCTCTGTTGCAATTTGCTAGGTGGGAATGCTTGCAAGTTACACGGCATATTTTTGCTCATTTGATTGTAGACTTGCAGATGTTGCAATGAAGTGAAAAGCCTTGTAGTTGTCTTTTTTTTTTTTTGTTTTAGTTTTTAGTTTCCTTCTCAAGTTATGCCAACTCATAAGGGTTGGTTTCCATAACATATAAACTCCCCACTCAGATAGGACACTGGTTTGTTGCAGGATTACTCATTTTTGCCAGCTGAGTGGACTGGAGCAACATGAAATGAAGTGTTTTGCTTAAGAACACGTGTCACCCAGTCCAGGAATCGAAATCACAATCCTATGATCATGAGTCCAACACCCTAATCACTAAGCCACGTGCCTCCACTCCTTGTAGCAGATAGTGACAACTGACTTATAAACAGTGGTTTTTGCCCTTACTGCTGCTGTCTAGCTTTAGATTAACTGTTTTAGTGTTATGATTGAGTTAGGAATGTGAAGAGACATGCCCAGGATAAGAGCTGAAAGAGGTCAGGGTTAAAACACATTTGTTACCTAAGGTGGTTACTGTAGAAGTGGCTGAAGTCTAATCAGTTAGCTGATTTGAACCACAAAGGGGTCAGGGATAGCATGTGATCGGAAGAAGTGCAATGTGTTGCCTCAAGTATCCAATGATTGATGGTCCAGTGAGCAAAGAGACACATTTGGAGCATACTTCAGAGTCAACTGACCATTGGCCCAATGAACCAGTGACAGAGTTCAAGGCCAATCTGTACCAAGTGGCTTCACTCTGCATGCTTTACCCTTTGTTACTATGGCAAACGTCCGGATACTTATTGATCATACCGTGTATGTGTGTGTGTTTGTGTGTATACTGACACACACACACATTGAAATATACATGTAAAAATTTCCTTTCTTTTAAGCCTTATTCTTTTATTTTTGCTTGCAGCAATATATCATGTTTATACCTACGAGTGAATGAGATATACAACACTTGATTTACTGTCTTCTTCCCGGCTATTACCTTCACAGTTGACCTCATTGTTATTACTGTTACATATTTTTGAAAACTTATGTATGAAATGATGTTGACGCATTCTTTCCTCACTTCTCTGTAACTGTTCCATGTGTTTGTTTTGTTTGTTTTTTTAACTTTTGTAAGGAGATAAAATTGTTTTTTTTTTTTTTTCAGTAATAATGATCGTAATAATAATATTCTAGTTGTAGAATCGTCTTTACTCATTTTCATATTTGTTTCATAATAATAGTAATAATAATAATAATAATAATAATAATAATAATCCTTTGTACTATAGGCACAAGGCCTGAAATTTTGGGGGATGGGACTTACATCGACCCCAGTGTTTCACTGGTACTTAATTTATCAACCCCAAAATGATGAAAGGCAAAGTCACCTCTGCCAAATTTGAACTCAGAATGTAGCGACAGGCAAAATACCGCTAAGCATGTCATCCAGCATGCTATCAATTCTGCCTACTTACCATCTTAATAATAATAGTAATAATCCTTATTTTGGCACAAGGCCAGCAATTTTTTGAGGGGCTGGGAAGTTGATGACATCAACACCACTGCTCAACTTGTATTTATTTTATCAATCCTGAAAGGATGAAAGGCAAAGTTGGCAGCAGCAGAATTTGAACTCAGAACATAAAAACAAATGAAATGCTGCTAAGAATTTTGTCTGGTGAATGAGTTCGTAAGAAAAGCTAGAGCAAAGAGTGTCCCAGGAGGTGATGGCATCTCATAAAGTTTATAAATATTGCAATCGTCTGCAAAGAAGCTCTTTGTTCTACTCCGACGGCGGTGGCGCGAAGAGACTCTAGTAGAGGATTGGTGGAAGGCAGGAGGTATATACCTACCGAAGGAGGCCAATGCAGAGACTATGAAACAGTTTAGGTCGATATCCTTATTGAATGTGGAAGGCAAGATCTTTATGGAAATTCTTTCAAGGAGAACAGTGACATATTTACAGAATAACGGATATGTTGATGAATCTGTTCGAAAGGCCGGAATCCCTGGATGCATTGAACACTGTTTTCTGATTTGGAAAGCGATCCAGGATGCCAAACAGAACCAGAAAAGTCTGAACGTGGTATGGCTTGACCTAGCTAATGCATATGGCTCAGTGCCACACAAATTGCTGATGATAGCCATGGACCACTTCCACATTCCAGACAAATTGACCAAAATAATGAGGATGTATTATGACAGTTTTGAAATGAAGTTTACAGCTGGAGATTTTACTACAGATTGACACCGATTGGAGATTGGCATTGCTGCTGGCTGTACAATAGCTGTCACGTGGTTTATCTTAGTCATAGAGATGATTTTGAAAGTTGTGGATTTTTCGGAACAAATCACCCATGTACAGTCACCTAAGAAAGCCTTTATGGATGACGTGACACTTCTAGCTACAGATGAACAAATCATGCAGAATGCCCTCTTGAGATTAGATGAACTTGTGAGGTGGTCGAGGATGCAGTTTAGAGCAAAAAAGTCGCGTAGTCTGACATTTGTTAAGGGAGTGAAGAAAGAATTTAAGTTTCAAATAGCTGAAGAAAGCATTCCAACAGTCAAAGAAGAACCCATCAAGAGCTTGGGGTAAGTATACGCTAAAACATTGTCAGATAGGAGTTGCGGGATGGAAATTATGAAACAAGCCAAGATTACATTATCAGCGATCGATAACCCGAAGTTACCAGGTAACTATAAAATTTGGTGCTTGCAGTTCAGCTTGTACCCGTGACTTTCGTGGCCGCTTTTAATATACGAGGTAGCCTTGTCACAAGTTCACATCATTGAACAAAAATGTAATAATGTGTTCATTAGAAAGTGGCTAGGCCTACCTCGGATATTGAACAGTTCAGCTTTTTATCATAAAAGAGGTTCATTGCAGTTACCACTAGCGTCAATAGTCAAAATATATAAACTGGGGAAGATACGGATGGTGATGATGCTGAGAGAATTGAAGGATATGGAAATCAGGCATAACCCACCAGAGGTGAAAACAGCAAGGAAGTGGAAAGCAGAAGCAGAGGCTGATGACATCTTGTCTTCTCTTACACATGGTGGGTGCAATGCAAAACCATCGGAAAGGACTTGGTTTTGGCATAGATCAGTTCAGACTGTTTGTGAGTATGATGCGGAACAAACGCAGATCTTTTGTTAGCAACAGCGTCAAAACGAGGGAAGCAGAGAGAAGAGAGCTTCATTTGATTTGATTTATTCAACAAGGACAGATGACGAGATGGGAAGAACATGTTGTTGAGAGGAAAATAAGTTGGGATGAGATATGGAAGTGGACCACATCTCGGCTAAGTTTTCTGATTCGTTCCTCCTATGATGTCTTGCCGTCACCTACAAATCTAGTAAGATAGAATGTCTCAGAGAATGATATATGCAAATGCGGAAAGGTCGGAACACTGAAACTTATTCTTTCCAACTGTTCATTAACATTTTAGCATTGAACAGGTATACATGGAGACATAACCTGGTCTTTAAAGTTATCTTCAATGCTATAAAGAACCAAATTGATCTCAACAACAGTGAGAGAAAAGAACCATTGAAGGCTTGCTGCCTTAATAATAATAATAATAATAATAATAATAATAATAATAATAATAATAATAATAATTATTATTATTATTATTATTATTATTATTATTATTATTATTATAATCCTTTCTACTATGGGCATAATTTGAACTCAGAATGTAGCAACGGGCAAAATACCACTAAGCATTTTGTTTAGTGTGCTAACGATTCAGCCATCTGGCCACCCTAATAATAATAATAATAATAATAATAATAATAATAACAACAACAACAAGCGCACTCAGTACAAACCTCCACCAAGGCAACACCAACATCCTCTCAACAATTAGCCAGAGATTATTTTTAAAATGAGAATATCTGAAATAAACTTGACTGCTCTCACAAACGAGAATACTAAAAATGAACCCGACCACTCTCAAAAATTAAGTAAAAAATACAGGAAAAATAATCCAGAAATCTTGTCCAGTTCTGGATCAATCCCAAAATCTAATCATTTTGTGCCAGTCACGAGGCCAAACATCCCTGAAAGTATTGTCTGAATCCATCAAGTGGTTCTTGAGATATCTTGTCCACGGACAAACAGACAAACAAACGACTGAAAAACAATACCTCCACTTAGAAAAAGCAGAGGTAATAATCCTTTTTATTAAGAGACACAAGGCCTGAAATTTTGGGGAGGGAGGTAGTAATTACATTGACCCAGTGTGTAACTGGTACTTATTTCATCAACCCTGAAAGGATGAAAAGCAAAGTCAACCTCAGCTGCATTTGAACTCTGAATATAAAGGGTGGACAAAATTTTGCTGATCATTTTGTCTGGCGTGCTAAAAACTCGTGCTTTAAAAACTTAGAAGAAATAATAACCCTTTCTGCTGTGGGCACAAGGCCCCAAATTTTGGGGAAGGGGCCAGCAGCTCACCACTCTAGCTTTTGTTGTTCTCTTGTAACCACTACTATACAAGTATAGCCACTGTAACAGTACTACAGCCATCACCTCACCTTCACAGTCACTACTGCACTACTACTAGTGGAGTCACAACCATGCCACTACATA
The DNA here is from genome assembly GCF_046866305.1 of Octopus bimaculoides. Classification (NCBI taxonomy): domain Eukaryota; kingdom Metazoa; phylum Mollusca; class Cephalopoda; order Octopoda; family Octopodidae; genus Octopus; species Octopus bimaculoides. The sequence goes on from NC_142930.1 coordinate 69,932,293, forward strand.
ACTCAAACGTAGCTACAACAACAGTACTACAATAATCGTTTTATCACTATAGCCACTACTACAGTGCTACAACCATCACCACAAATCCATATATACTATGACACTTTTACACCCATCAACACTGCAAGTGACCACTCTACTACTGTATTAACCTTTATTCCCATTACTGCAACCCTATGACAGCCATCACTGTCACACGACTATAGTCGTTACTACTATGCTTAAAACAACACTATTATAGCTACCGAAACACTTCCATAGTCATTACTATACTATTATTACTATAACTACAATAGCCTCCACTACATAACAGAAACCATACCACTATATCCAGTACCACACATCTACAGTCATCACCACACCTCTGTATAGCTACTGTCACTGTACTACAGCTATTATGTAACCACTACCTACTAACCACTTCCATAACTTTGCTATAATGCTATCACACAACTGCAACCACCATGACTATAGTTCACCACAGTGGCCACTACCTCCCTGCTCATCCATATCTCATCACTGTAGCTATTAACATTAAAACTATTGCCACCAAATCACTAACGACTATTAACCCCTTGACACTAACCATCACCATATCTCTATGTCCACTATCGTGTATCATCTTACCACTGTAGCCTCAGCCACTGTGCTATGGCATTCACCTCACTAACTATAGCCACTACTATAGCTACTACCACACTTCTGCAGCCACTCCACCACAGCTCCCACAGCCACTACCACTCTAGTACAATTGTCAATACTGATGTTATTTGTACTTTCTATGGTTATCCTCTCATCACTATGTAGCTTCTACTCTACTATAGCTGCTGTTACCACAGTATTATAGTCGCTAGCACAATATGATTGCCATCACCATGTGGCCGCCCCCTCATTATTAGAGGTGCTCTAACACTACTCCCACAACCATCACCACTATATAAGCTACTATGACATTACTATGGCCACTACCTAACTGTTATAGCTACTCCCACACTACTTCTGCAGCCATCATCACTATATAAGCCACTACGAGATTAATGCAGCCCCCCTCCCTCCCCGACCATTGTGGCTACACCCACACTACTCCTACAATTAGATAGTAACATACTATAGATAGTAACATAGCACTGCAGCTATTACCCCTCCCCCCATCTCATTATGAGGTACAATATGCCTTCAACTTTCAACTCACCAATATGGACACTAACTCACCTCACTACAACCAATACCACTCTTTAGAGTCGTCATAATACTACAACACTAGCCACTACATTACTACAGACATTGCCATTTCAGCTACCACAGAACTAGGAACTCTCTCTCTCTCTCTCTCTCTCTCTCTCTCTCCCTCTCTCTCTCTCTCTCTCTCTCTCTCTCTCTCTTTTTTTTTTTAATAATTAGCAGGAATCAAAGAATGACTCAAAGGGCATGAATTTTGTGCCTTGGCACTTATCAAACTTCCATTAGTGACAACACACAAAACTCTTGACCTTTGAGTCGCTCTGTGAATTCTGCTCATTATTAATATTGATAATAAAAATATTATATACTCATGTTTTGAATTCTACTTCCGTTTGCATTTGCTCTAGATGATATATATGTATATAAAATATATATTTGTGTGTGTGTGTATTGATATATATATACCATTGGTATATGGTGGTTGTTGTATTGGGTGTGGCAGCACACCCAGTGCCACCAAATTTTGAGCAGGGGTATCACAGAAGTTTTCTATTAAGATTTGTGATTAAATTAATGAGTGAGGTTAATATTTATAATGAATTTGCCATCTTCAATGGGTGTGCAGCGCACACGGAATATACACCCCTGATATATACATATATATTTGTGTGTGTGTGTGTATCTATCTATCTATCTATCTATCTATATATATATATATATATATATATATATATATATATATATGTTAATTCTCTAAATGAAGTATTAACAGTAACTGCACGATAAAGTGTAGTATATTGCCACTTAAGTGTGGCTGACCCCTAGGGGTGGATGTTACTGTTGCTTTTAGCCCCAGGAGGACATCTCCTCGATAAGCCAGCTGGAGGAGATGTCCTCCTGGGGCTAAAAGCAACAGTAACATCCACCCCTAGGGGTCAGCCACACTTAAGTGGCAATATACTACACTTTATATATATATATATATATATATATATATATAATTCCTTTATGTGTTCCAGCCCAATGGCTGTGGCCATGCTGGGGCACAGCCATTTATATGTACCACAACAAATCAGGTACAACCACACTACTTCTTTCCATTCTAGCCTATATATTTACTAGCACACTGTTTCAGCCAACACCACTATACTAGCCACTACTGACCACAGTACTACAGCCTTGACCACTACAACTGCTAACACACAACTCTCTCTCTCTCCTCTGTCTTTCTTTCTCCTTATGTCTCTCTCTTACTATATATATCATCATCATCATTTAATGTCCGTTTTCCATGCTGGCATGGGTTGGGACGGTTTGACTGAGGTCTGGAAAGCCAGCAGCTGCACCAGGCACCAATCTGATGTGGTAATGTTTCTACAGCTCGATGCCCTTCCTAACGCCAACCACTCCAAGAGTGTATTTGATGCTTTTTACATACCACCAGCACAGGAGCCAGTCAGGTGGCCCTGGCATTGATCACGTTCGGATAGTGCTTTTTACGTGCCACCTATATATATATATATATATGTGTGTGTGTGTGTGTGTGTGTGTGTATACATATACATGTACCTATGTATATATATGTGTGTGTGTGTTTGTGTATATGTATATGTATATATATATATATATATATATATATATATATATATATATATATATATGCATGTATATATGTGTGTATGTGTATATATGTATGCATATATGTGTGTGTGTGTATATATATGTGTATTTGCGTGTGTGTTTGTGTATATATATCTGTGTATGTGTCTTTGTGCCTGTCCCCTACCACCACCTGACACCAGAATTGGTGTTGGTATGTTTATATCTCCAGTAACTTAGCTGCAAAAGCGATCAATACAATAAGTACCAGGCATGAAAAAGAGAAACAAATAAGTATTGAGGTCGATCCATTTGACCAAAATAATTCTTCAGTGCAGTGCCCCAGCACGGCCTCAGCCTAGTGACTGTAATAAGCAGAAGGTAATATAGCTACAACTTCACTACT
>NC_142930.1:69940479-69945479 GCF_046866305.1 Octopus bimaculoides
CAAGTAGTCTCACGTAAAAGACAAAGTACAAAGAGTGATAAACACATAGATGCATGTACACACACTTATGCATATACATGTTGTTGGCACTCCATCGCTTACGACGTCGAGGGTTCCAGTTGATCCGATCAACGAAAAGGCCTGCTCGTGAAATTAACGTGCAAGTGGCTGAGCACTCCACAGACACGTGTACCCTTAACGTAGTTCTCGGGGATATTCAGCGTGACACAGTGTGACAAGGCTGACCCTTTGAATTACAGGCACAACAGAAACAGGAAGTAAGAGTGAGAGAAAGTTGTGGTGGAAGAGTACAGTAGGGTTCGCCACCATCCCCTGCCGGAGCCTCGTGGAGCTTTAGGTGTTTTCACTCAATAAACACTCACAGCGCCCGGTCTGGGAATCGAAACCGCGATCCTATGACCACGAGTCCGCTGCCCTAACCACTGGGCCATTGCGCTTCCATGCATATACATATGCACACAAATATACACAGGCTGTGATATCCAGTTTTTGCCTGGATGCTGAAATTTAGCTTTTCCCTTAGGTTGAGGCCAAAGTAACCCAGCTGTACTTCTTGAATGTTAACAGTTGACATCCGGCCTATTTCTTCCTAAAAGTCTGTTGTACCAAATGAAATCATTTGAAAGCTAACATTACATGTGTATATGCTCCCAATACTTGCTTTTGATTTTGTTGTCATTGTTGGATATGTATCATCATTGTCATTTTCATCGTCGTTGCTTTTATCGTCCTTATTTCCATGCTTGTGTTGATTGGATGAAATTTGTTGAGGCTGATTTTCTATGGCCAGATAACCTTCTTGTCACCCACCCACACCTTTTTCTTCATGACCAGACATGTTTCACAGGAAATTAGAAACAAAGGACACCACTTGCATGGTGGTGATACTTGTTTATGACTATCACAGGTAAACAGTCTCTCTCTCTCTCTCTCACACACACACACACACACACACACTGGCCCTCTTTCAGTTTTCCTCTATGAAATTCACTCACAAGACTTTGGTCAGCCTGGTGCTATAGTAGTTAATGGCACTTGCCCAAGATGCCATGCAGTGGGACTGATCCAGAAACCACTAGAACCATGTAGATTCTGAGCACACAATCAAATCTGTGCCTAAGTATAACTTTATTAGAAAAAAGTGCTATCCCACAGAGATGTTTTACTTATATCCCTTCACTATACTCTTAATACAGAAAGATATTATGTATACCCTATAATAATAATGGTATTCTTTCCAGTCTAAGAAAGATGTTTCTGCAATTTCTATGCTGCACATTAGCTCACTCCCTCCATCAAATTGACATGGGTTTGTACAGGTTCAAGGTGTGCAACATGTCAGATATCAAAGTGATTGCAGAGCAACACAAGATAAAGTGTTTTGCCCAACCCACAAATTGAACCCATGATCTTGTAATCAAGAGTGCAACACCCTAACCATTAGGCTATGCACCCGCATATCTATATGTTCTTGTGTTCTATGTACTTTTTTTTCGTTTTTGTACATTCTCAATATCGTCTTAGAAAAGTGATTGAAAGAGAAAAATCAGAGCCAGTCAGATCCATTGCTGGATAATGTAAATATATTTATGTATGGTGATTTATATATTAAAAATAATATCTGGGTGGGTAAACTTGAATAAATGGTAAGACATTAAAAGAAAAAAAGAATCTAAATACACTAAGATTTAGGCACAGGTGTGGCTGTGTGATAAGAAGTTTGCTTCTCAGCCACATGGTTCTGGTTTCAGTCCTGTTGTGTGGCACCTTGGATAAGTGACTTCTGCTATAGCCTCAGGCTGACCAAAGCCTTGTGAGTGGATTTGGTAGACGGAAACTGAAAGAAGTTTGCCATATCTATCTATCCATCTATCTATCTATCTATCTATCTAACTGTCTGTCTGTCTTTCTTTTTTTATTTGTGTCTATATTTATGCATTTGTGTCTGCGTCTGTTTCCCCATCACCACTTGGCAGCTGGTGTTGATGTGTTTGTGTCTCTGTAACTTATTGGTTTGGCCAATAGAATAAGTACTAGGCAGAAAAAGTAAGTCCTTGGATCAATTTGTTCAACTAAAACTCTTCAAGGCAGATGCTCCAGAATGGCCACTGTTAAATGACTGCTACAAATAAAATTTAGGACATCAGTTTCACTTTTGGTGCTCAGAATAAAATCCTATTGTTTGATGAGGGTGAATTCAGAAGTTACGTCTGCTTGTGTAGTTCATTTGATTTCAGATGATTTGTGTTGTTCTTACACATTTATGTATGCTTGTATGTATGTAAATGTGTATAGGTGTGGCTGTGTGATTAGAAGTTTGCTGTGTTCAGTCCTGTTGCATGGCACCTTGGGCAAGTGTCTTCTACTATAGCTTTGGGCTGACCAAAGCCATGTGAGTGGTTTTGGTTGGTGGAAACTGATAGGAACCCATTGTATATATATATATGTGTGTGTGTCTTTGTATCTGTGTTTGTCCCTCACCACTGCTTGACAGCTGGTGTTGGTGTGTTTACATCTGTGTTCAGTAAAAGAGAGCAGTCAATTAAGTACCAGCCTGGGGTCAATTAAGTTTAACTAAAATTCTTCAAGGCAATGCCCCAGCATGACCACAGTCTGATGACTGGAACAAGTAAAAGATGAAAGATACACACACAAATACACCTTTGTTGTTGATTTGATAAATCCACAAAGTATAATCAGTTAGTTCTGCATAGGCATTACAATATAAGTAGATGAAATTCACATAAATATAGCAGGAAGAGATAAATACATGAAATCGGACAAGCAAAACTTGTAGCTGAAAAAGCATAATATTAAAAAATGAAGCCTCACCAATGGAAGAGTGTGTACAATAAAAATAAGTAGCTCCTTTTATTTTTTACTTGTTTCAATCAAGCCATATGATTAATAGGTTCATTTTGCAAACATGGTTCTCCAGATTTGATCCCATTGTGTGGCTTCTTGAACAGATGTTATTTTCTATAGACTTGGGTTGATACCGAATTTGTGAGTGAAACTGGGTAGGCAGAAACTTTATAGTAGACTGTTGGGTGGATTGTACCAGTACATATGAATGTGTAGTCTTGTCACACTGTGTTGTGCTAATTCTATATGACAATTATGTTAATCCTTTTAGCATCCATATATCTCTGGCAAATTTAGGGCATATTTAATCACATTGTTTTGAATTAGTCATGCATTATCTTGTAGCATTGAGATTTCAATCACGTAATTGTTTATTTTGTTAGAATTACATTTTAGGACAGGTGTGAAAGGCCAGATTTGGCTGGTTTGAACGTAAGAAAGGTAAAATATTTGAGCTGGATGTGGCCATTTTCAGTGCTAAAGGATTGAGAGTACATATGTCTGTGGAATGCTGAAACACTTACACATTAATCCAGAAGGTAATCCAGTTGATCAAACAACTGAATCCACATCAAATCACAGAAACCCATCACCACATATGTGTATGTATACAACAGCTAAATTTCCCCACAAATCATTGCACACACACACATGCACACGCAATAGTGAGCTGAAAAACATCAATTAACTGAGATTAATCTCACAGAAAACAAAAGCTCTTTCTGCTGATATTTAGAATCTAAAAACAACAAGCAAGGTAGATAACTCCAATGAAATCAACTGATTCTAATTTTTGGAAAATAAAGTACATGCATTCATATACATACCTAACTGTATCATGTGTGTGATCACACATTCATTGTATATTTTATTTCAATTACACATGTGCACACACATGAGTATTTATGTATGTCTGTGTAAAAGTCTTGCTTAAGTAGCTTCTTTTTGTTTGTGCTTTTATATGTTGTCCTCCCCATTCCTCAGCTGAGGCTTTTCTTGCAAGTTACTTGGTAACTTCACTGATGATGGTGCCATATAAAAAGCACCAGTACACTTTGTAAAGTGGTTGGCACTAAGAAGGGCACCCAGCCTTGGAAAACATGCCAGAGCAAACAGGTAGAGCCTGGTGCAGTGCTCTGGCTTGCCAGCTCCTGTCCAACTGCCCAATCCATTATGTGTGTGTGTGTGTGCGTGCGTGTGTGTGTGAGGGTGCATGGCTCAGTGGTTAGGGTGTTGCACTCAGGGTGCGTTGTGTTCTTAAGCAAAACATTTCATCTCATGTTGCTCTGTGATCACTTTGACACTTGATGTGTGGCACACTGTGCACGTGTTTCGGGCAACGTCAGTTTGATGGAGAGAGTGAGCTAATGTATGGCATGAACATTTGATCACTATAAACAAATAATTTGTGCTGGTCATTTGGCAAAAACTGAACACAACACTCATTTGTTGTCTTCGACAGGAGTTCATCGTGTGTGTGTGTGTGTGTGTGTAACCTGCTAGTGATACACTCCTCTTCTCATAATGAAGAGTATAAAGGAGGGCTGGTAGGAGGCTGGTGGGATTAATAAAGATTTAAATACTTTCCCCCACTTTAAATCTATGTTAATCTGCAAAAATAAGCAGGATTGTGCTGTTGAAGATGTTAAGCTGATTAGCTTATTAGCAATCTTGGACAATGCTTACCTTTCATCATTATCACCATCGTTATTGCTGCCATTGTCATCATCATCATCAACAACCATTTTGTCTTAATAAACTTGATCTGTCTTCTTATTTACAGAGGTGGTTGTGGTGGTGGTGGTGGTGGTGGTGGGTGGGGAAGGTGTTTACCGCTATCATTGTCTTTAATACACAAGTATCATGTTCCCCACCACCATCAACTCTTCATCTCAGCATCTGTTGCTTATCTTTTATGAATTATGACTGCAATTCACCACCGTGACCACCACTAAGTACTACTACTGTCTCCACCACTACCACACGCTGGCATCAGGCCACTGTCCAAGCTTTGCCCATTCATGCCCTCATGATGGGCAGTACCACTGTATTCCACACCTATAGTACCTACCAGTCTCATATTAATACTATGTGCAACAGCATCACCAAGATAT